>NW_020651082.1:7202930-7502930 GCF_003573695.1 Papaver somniferum | reverse complement strand
TATATCATATATTTTGAGTAGTGAGAAAGTAATTTATTTTTGACGCATATGACATCGATCAGTGACCTGGTTAATGAAATTCCGTAGCAAGATTATATTATTTGGTCTAGTTTGATACTACAGATGGCCAAGAAGGATGAGTTTGGCAGTGCACCAGGATTGTATGTTCAGTTGCTTGTCAAAATTACTAGTGTTGCTCGGATGATAAAAGATGGGAAGGGATTCATGAAGATGGAAATACCCTTGAAAAGCAGTGGTATGCTTTTAGCATGGAAGCTAATAATTCTAAAAGAGTCAAACATTTTGATTTTTCTCATCTGAGTTTGATTTCACCGTGTTTTAGTTCGGATTGTGGAGTATAGAAAGTGGTAGCAGTTATGTATTCACTGAGTTCCGACTTGGAGCACCTGGCTCGATTAGCTGTGGTGATATTAGATTGTTCAGTTCAGGTTTTTATATGGTGGGTAACGAAATCCGGAAGAGGTCAAGGTTCAGGTACATACAACGGCGTGGTTACGGAATGTGCATACTTCAAACTCTGATTATTACCTCTACCTATAACATGACAGTGATGGGAAGACAAATCGACAGAGATGTTGAAGTTGGAACTTGTTCTACTATACACAACATCTTAGTTCTTATTGGAACCAAGTGGACAAGGTCTCTTTTAAGGGGAGTGGGAATTGAAGCTATATGTTTATGGAGGGTGGAAAGAGTTGGTTGGATTATGGGTTTTACCTCAGCTGTTTACCTTTACAGCAACTGTTATGATGACACTAAGCAATGGACAGCAATTCTCAGGGTAAATCAAAGTTGGAACTGGTGTACTACAATTACAGGTTTTAGTCGAGGTTTTCTTTTCTTAACTCCATCTCTTAGCAATAAAACTTTACTATCAAGGTCTTCAAACAGCTTTGCCAAATTCCTGAAGTATCTTAGTTCAAATGTGTTTGCTAGAGAGAGATTCCTTTTAAGTATAAGATGGAATTTATGGTACCAACCTCAAAGGGGCTACTGTTGGGTAGAGTTTATATTGGTGATGTGGGTGCAAGTTCCTCTCACAAGTAGTGCAACTCATTTATTTGATCAGACTAGAAGTTCGAATGGAACTGCACCAAGCCCATTTCAGGCATAGGGTTCTACAGTCGTGTTTTTCTTGGTACTCACAGATGTGGTGGGGATCTTCACTACAATTATTGTACACCTAAAGGAGATAACCTCTGTTTTTGAAGTGCTTGTTTCTCAGAGCAATGGAATCTTGGCCAATACTGAAGTTCAGGAGATGCTGCTAGGAGTGTATACCAAGATGGTCAGTGGGTTGGGTCTGGCATTTGGATGTTTATGGGACGTACAAGAACAACTAGTGGTCATTACCAGCAAATTGTCTCACAAATCCAATTACAGGGAATCTCATGTACCTAGTTTAGGAGGTGGGAGTCACATCTCAATTCCTATCCTCGAGGACAAGGATATTTTGAAGGAGAGTAGAATGTCATGTACCTAGTTTAGGAGGTGGGTGTCCCTTATCTTGTTTTGTATAAATGTTTAGTACTAGTCTGAGTTAGTAGTATTTAACCTAATTGTGGGTGTTGATATCAGTTGTAATTGATGGTTTAGATGTAACCATATGGGTGCGTAATGGTCGTTAGATTAGATAGATTAGCCTAGCTATATATGGTGGCTTTTGTATCTGCTGGAGACAATCACTGATTGAGTTAATGAATCTCTAACCCTTAGGCTGTGTTCTCCTGAATCAGATTTCTTCTTTCCTTTCTATGATTTCGTCTAACTCCTCCTATTTTCATCTCAATTCTTCCCTGCTCTCTTCTCTGATCTTTCTATGATTCTTATCTAATTTCTGGATATTGATAACAAATTGTACTAAGAACAGTACAGTAATCACGTGAGATGGTATGATCGATATTTGTAATTGGTGTGACCGATCCTAGTAATTGGTGTGACAGGTCACAAAAGAGTTGTGTAATCGATCCTAGTAATTAGTGTAACCGGTCCTAGTAATTTGTGTAACTGATCCTGATAACTAGTTGACCGATCCCAAGTAATCCCATGAGAATATGGTAACTGGTCCTGGTAATTGACGTAACCGATCCTGGTAACTGACGTAACCGGTCTTGGTGACTTGTATGTTAGATCAGAAGTAATACATATTGAGGTATAACCGATCCTTGTGTTTGGTAGAACCGATTGAACCCATGATAGTGATTTGATATTTGATCAATCACATAGTTGTCTTAGAATACAGATGAACCAATTCTAAACTTGGTTGGAAGTGTGGTATAATCGATTCCAAGATTGTAAATATGAAAGAGGATTTGCAAAAGATGTCAACATACTTTGAACACGAACAGTAACTCTTATCTTTTATTGTTCAAATATATTCCTTAATAACTCAAGGAGATCCCGGTCCGAAATAAATTAAGAATCTTGTAATTAAGATTGTTAGTTTTATATGCTTTAATTAAAAACAATTAAATGCATATCTCTAGAGAGTAAAAATTAGTAATGTGCATTTACTAATTGGAGATTTTATATTGAGAGATTTTGGAAAATATTGGAAAAAGCATTTCCAAGAATTATGAAAACCGATTTTGGGAATTTATTACATATCTTGAGAATATTCGCTTTTGGAAATTCCTTGGTATCCAAACATCCTTGGTCTATAAATACCCAAGTTTGCATTTCTAGCAAAATATCCTAAGAGCCAAGAAAACTTCATCTTTCTTGTTATTTCTGGTGGAGCCGTCTATCCAGAGAGGAAAGTACCCTAATTAGGCGAAATCTCTTACGACCGCTCGTTTAAAGACTTCTGTGGGATCAAGAAGCTCTACGAGTACCGTTGATGGGAAACTAGATAATTGCCGTTTATTTTAGTTTTTGATTGATTTTATTCACTAACGGTTGTTAAAGTTTTATTGCACCTAGTTTGTTTATTCTTGATAATCTTCTCTTCTGATATAAGATTCACTCAAACTAGATCGAAGTGTCGACGGGATCTTTAGAACTGTTTGTAGATCTAAAGACATCTTGTGATAATCCATTGTTAACATACTCCATTTTGTGCGTGATTGATCACAAGAGATTCAAGTGGTGTTGTGCAGGTTTAATTGAAGATTAAAGAAGATTTGAATACAAAGAAGATTTCTTATTGGTTTCTCATATCTTTGTGTAGAACAAACCTTGATCGGCTGGGATCCAACTAGAATCGGATTTATTCGATTGATTAGTTGTGTGAGATCGGCATCGCTTATAGTTCCTTGATTGAGTTCTATATTTGATTGATTGCAAATCTAAACTCTGTTACTTCGGTAGTTGTTGGATAGATTGATCTAATCAGGCAAAGGAGTTTATTAGTTTAAGCGGAAGAGCCTTTGCATATGACTTGAGATATCTTCATATGAAAGAATCAAAAGAGTTATTACCAAAGAGATTTGTTATTCCTTTACTGTTCGGAATACGATCCAAAGTAATTAATTGTTCCAGTGCGTGCACTTATTGAATGTCGGAAGCGCAGTGATACTGAAGAAACTAAGTGAACTAGGTTTAGTTTCTTGGTCTCAACTATACAAGTTGGTTTAGATTTTGTATAGCGGCTTAATTCTGATAGTATTCAATTCTGGACTTGGTCCCTGGATTTTTCTGCATTTGTGGTTTCCTCGTTAACAAAATCTTGTTGTTTCTTTTACTTTTCTATTTCTGCAATTATAATTGTTTATTATAATTAAAAGGAAAATACAAAAACGTTAACTCCGTATTACTTGATAGTGATACTATAGAGTTTGGTTAAGTCCGAACCTATTATCAAGTAATCACACTTTGATTGTTGTATTGTCTCGATCTCGTATCCATAGACGATCACACAAAGTGTGAATACCGATTTATCATATTGTCTCGACTTTGTCCATAGACAATCACTTTCGGTAAGAGGACTTATAGGTGGATAATTTAAATATTGTGGTGTATTTGGGTACCCACGTCTTTTCAATTGGTATCAGAGCGGGCAAACACGAAAATATATAACAATCTGTGTTTGGTGCGATCCAACCTATAAGATATGAGTCAAAATAAGAAAAGCAAAGCTAAAATTATGAAGGTCTCATTTAACACACATTGAGATGTTAAGAATAAGGTCTAAAAAAAGGTCAATGGAAATTGGTCTCGTAACTATTTTCGAAAATAAAGAAGAAAGTCTAAGACTGGTGACTTGGTTGAGAATCGGGATCCTGATCAGAAAAGAATGAATCTAAAACTAAAGGAACGAGTTTTGGATCCGACTCCAATCACTGGTGATAAATCTTATGTTTCTAAAAGAGAAAAGAAATTTGATTCACTATCCTGCCCAAGTTCTGAATTTTGTAAAATGTTAGAAAGGTTTTTCAAACATGTTGAAAATTATTCAGATGCAGGAAAAACCATTAATAACCTGGATGATGTCCTAGAACTTATTGTTCAATTAAATGTAAGAATCTGTGAAGGAAAGCGAGAAACACTCACTCTTCAAAATAATCTAGCAGATTATTTGGAACAAAATTTGGCTTTGTGCAACGAAGTATATCAGCAAACTTCAGAGTGTGAATATCTTACTCAATCGCTGGAACATTCACAAATAAGGAATACGATCATTATATAAGAGTTTCTTACAGAGACATGTCGAAAGGTATACCTTGACAAGTGTTTAGAAAAATATTTTTGAAAGGGAATGGATACCTTAAGGGAACATATAGAATATCTTGAACAAAAGACATCTGCAATCTGTTTAATGGCAAATCAAGATCACACGGGTTCGAATTCAAAGAACATACCATCCTGGGCACAAAATGTAACCAAGGATATAGCATCACGCAATATTCCTGATAAAAAGGATGAATCTGAAACCTACACAAAGGCACACGATCGTGAGGAAGGTATTCTTACCCTAACACTTAAAACGTGTTGGAAAGTGCATCCTTACAATTGCCAATCGTATGATGTAAGGAAGCACAAGTATCTGGGCATCTTGTATCCTATTAATATCTCTTATTCAACATAATGAGTATACATAATCTACATGAAGATACTTAAATTGTGCTCATGAGTAGAAAAGTTGTCTTACAACAACTTGTGTAAACAAGATAAGTTTCCTAATATAAAGTATTTTAGATACATGATCTATAAGATTGATTATTTCCAAAGAATCTTTGGGATATAATAACACATAAGATGCGAAAATCATTTCAAGTCTGGTCAGAATTATTTATTTAAGGATGGCACCTATGTTTAGTATGTGTTAAAGAATTTCCTAATATATGTAATCATCCTGTTTGGGAACTTATACTAAAGAATGGCTTCTGATAAAATGTATCCTCAAACCAGATCTCAAGATAAAATTCTGAAAGCGTTGAGTGGAATGGCTTCTGATGAAACTATTAATCTTGATGATTCCTTCAAGAAGTATGGTTGTGAAGACAAAGGAAAAGAAAATGAAGATATGACTCATCTTCTTGTCCAAAACAGTTTGGATGCTAACATTGATATTGTCAATCTACGACAACTCCTCCTCAGTACTATTGAAACACATCACAGAAAGGCAACATTACTAAGAACGGTTATCCGTAACCAAAGAAAGCTGATTAAACTTGGAATCAGTAATAGGGAGTATGCTCAGAATATTAATCGAAAGCTAAATGCTTTAGCCTGTGAACATAATCAAGGTACTGTGTGCATAATCCGAGAAATCAGTCGAGATGTTGTTGATGAAGATCCTGAAAAATTCGAGGAAATTGAAGATGATCTTTGAAACATCTGTTTAAAGATACCTTCAAGAAAAATAGACATCAGTTTTTGATTTATTTTGATTATTGTATAAGGTCTATTTTTGAATAAAAATATCAATTATTATGAATAAAATTATAATTTTATAATTTTTCTTGTGATAGTTTCCGGTTACATAGTCTGTGCTTGAATGTCTATATTATTTCTATGTGTTTATGGGATGTCTGATTTCGGTTTTCATAACCTTAATATTTGAACTCATATGATGAAACCTTATGGTTTGTGTGACTTTTTGATTTAGCAGGATTAAGTTCTAGCCCAAGTTGATAGGCTTTATCAAAGGATGATAAGGTGTTCTGATTGAGACTCATATGTAAAAAGTCACAATGTGTTGAAACAATTTGTTTTTACACGAGTTGTGTTTAGCATAAACATATATGTTTCGGGTTTTCAACTTTTGCTATTGGCACACATTAGTTAAAACCGATTCAACCTTTCTCTGGTAAAGGTTTCTCTTTGTTGTTGTTCTTTTGTTCTTGAGAGAGGATGACAACATATTGTGGGAGAGTTCTAACTTGAAATTGCGCTTAATGATATATCTTTCTGGGAGAAGAGGATGCGTAATCTGAGGTAACGAATTTGTTGGTTAATCGTTTTCCCGTTTAAGAAAAGCCTGCGTATATTGCATATATTTTGCTTTTGCTTAAAAAAATTTCGGTACAATTGATATATATTCCATTATGTGTGTATGGATGTTGTGTGTATGATTCAATTGTTTCCGGTTAAGAAAAACTGTGTCAATTCATTTGACTTATTGTTTGATATCTTCTTTATTGTTTGGTACCAAGTGTTTTTGCTTAACGAAATTTCGGTGCAATTGCGGTGCTATAATGTCTATGTTTGTTTCAATTGCTTCTGGTTAAGAGAAATAATTGTGCAAGTCAATTTATTTGGTTTGTATGTATTGTTTATGGCTTAACGAAATACATGATCATTTGTTTAGTCCAATTCGATTCCGGATAAGAGAAACTAAGTTAATTCTGATCTTAGTTAGACTTACAAATTGAAGGATTCGGTTATTCAAGTCTAATCGAATGCCTTGACAAGAAATACTAGTTAACTAACCTAGTACTTGTCTTTTCTAAACTGAAAGGGCTAAGTTATTATCTGAATAATTAGAACCTTATGAGAAAAATAAAGTTAATTCTGATCTTTATTTTGGTCTTATAGAAATAAGCGATTATATTAACCGGTTTAGCAAGGGAACTAAGTTTCTTATTCAATTTGTTAAACTATTAGGGGAAATTGCTTCGGGAAATTGTTTCCTTGATAACATATTAAAAGCAAATTCCTTGTAGTTTCGGATTTGATATTGGTTATCAAAAGTGGTATGTGAAACCTTCGTGCTTAACTCTTATAGGTTGTACGAGTCTTTTAGATTTGTAAGATCCTTTCGGTTTGACCTTTAACCTTTGTCATTTTGTGACAAAAGGGGGAGAAATATATGGATTAAACAAGTTATTTGTAATCACTAAGGAAATGACAATTGTGCTTAAACGTTATATCTACCGAAATAGTAAATAATTGACTAAGGGGAAGAAACATATCATACTGATGTTTGTAGTTATTTGGACTACAAAAGGGAAATAACAAAGATGTTCGGATTAAAAATCTACCTATCTCACCTTTAGGGGGAGTATTAGCTTTGTTATTCAAATGTCAACATCGACATTTATTAATTGAATATATGCAGGTTATGTGTTGTTGAAACTTGGAATCAAGCGTATGTTTAATGAATGATTGATTGTTAAATTCAATTGAATTCATCAAATGTTAAATCTTATCATTTTTACCTTGGAATTTTTTTTTGGAGTTGTCGTTTGTGTAAATTGAATGATTGATTGTTTGTGTAGTTTGACAGATTTCAGTAAATCTGAGAGAATTGGGATGAATCTAGTAAATGCAGGGAAATTTGGTTACAAGGGTGTTGAATTTTAACTAGCTCAGCAGAGACTGACCAACACTTTCTCTTCCTTTTTTTGTCGTAAAAATCTTTGCAACGGCTAAAGCTTGTTGCAAAATTTAGTACCATAACTAGGATATCTGGTTTAGAACAAGGATATCCTACCCAAAATTTATTAACCTGTGATGAACAAAAATTTCGCAACTGTTGTTGTGAATAAAAAAGTTGGAACGGCTGACTGGTGTTGCAACTGAACCGTTGCGAAATAACTACAACATGATATTTTACAACGCTTCTTTCTATTGCAACCCCGTTTTGCAACGGGAAAACCGTTACTGAAATTGAAATTTTATGTTGCGAGTACAACTGACGAGACACGAATATGTGAAGTCAGAAGCGAAGTTTACCTCCAAAGTGACGAAGTATGAAGAAATGACGAGGAAAAGGGGAACAATGACGAAGGTAACCTATTGTGCAAGTAAATTGTGACGGGTTCAATGGCGTAGTCGGGGACTTAATGAGCTATCATCTACAGTAAAACTTTTTTAATATAATAGTCTCGCTAAAATAATAAAATTATCCAATCCCGATTCGGACCCTTAACGC
The DNA here is from genome assembly GCF_003573695.1 of Papaver somniferum. Classification (NCBI taxonomy): domain Eukaryota; kingdom Viridiplantae; phylum Streptophyta; class Magnoliopsida; order Ranunculales; family Papaveraceae; genus Papaver; species Papaver somniferum. The sequence goes on along the minus strand of NW_020651082.1, from coordinate 7,494,592 downwards.
TAAAATAATAAATTCGATAATATTATAATATTCCCTGTAAGAAAAAGGTAATATTATAATATAATATATTAATAAAATAATAATTCCATTAGAAAAATAAAAATTGATTTTCATACACATTAAATTCTCTTAGGGTTTGTAATGCATTGTATCCATTATAGTATTAATGTTTCTACGATTTCCAACGGTTCATCATCTAGTAAGTTCTATAAATTTACTCAATGGTTGCACATCATAGGTACTTTGTATCAAACCACAATTCTTCAAATTCAAATTCAAAAACATAAAAAATAATTCTTTAAATTAATATATTAAGGTATTGGAGCCCAGCTTGTCGCTAAGTTACCAACCAAAAGTATATAATTTTCTTATATATTATTATTATTATATTCATAAAGTAATAATATGGCAGACACATCCAACTATTATGGCAGACACTTCCAAATTATTCTTTGTATCAAACCACAATTCTTTAAATATGGTGGATTGGGTGTTTATACTATGGCAGACACTTCCAAATATTGTTATTTAGCATCATGTGCCCAGACTCGACACCTGCAGGATACTATTTTACAGCATACAACCTCCTTTGATGCAAGCCAACAGTATCAGCATGCTTTGCAGGTATATATTCAAACTTGTGGTTTATCTCCTTCTCAATTTAACATCAACAATGCTGCCCCCATTTCATGAAATCACTGGCAGCGACATACTTTGATGTGATTAAGAAGGAACTTCCCACCAAGTATTCACTATCTGCGAGGGATATTTCTTTTTGGAAATGTAATAGGACGAATCATGCTATGGATTTTCTCAAAGTTGTTCCCATTTATAAGCTTAATCAAGCAGTCGGACCCCGTTAGTTTCGAGCAGTTCTTAACTATAGACTGGGTATACCAATGTTTGAGGAGGATATCTTGTGTTCATGTTGTAATCGTTCTATGGATAGGTATGGTGACCATGCTTTACATTGCGCTACTGCAGTTGGCATCAAATTTCGACACGACTTTCGTTATGTTGCGACGGATATTTGTTACAAAGCCGGTGTGGCTGCTCGCAAGGAGGTTTCTATGGGTTTCTTGTCCGACACCGCTCATGCCTTAAGGCCGGCGTATTTACTCGTCTACAATTGGGAAAATGGTCTGGATATGTGCTTTGTTGTCACGAGTGTCTTGACGTTCACTAGTGCTAGAACTACTTCCTTCATCCCATGACATGTTATTTATGCGGCTGTTACTCGCAAATGTAATAAATACCTAGATAAATGCCTAACACATGGATATGAGTTTGGTGTTTTGTCTTTTTGAACACTTGGTGAATTGGGAGAAGATACTTGTATATTTTTGAGAAGGTTGAAGAATCGTTTTGCTAGTCAAGATGCTAATTCCAAAATAGGAGGTTCTCTTTTTCATCGAATTGGTATTACTATTCAGAAAGCTGTTGGTGCTCAGTTTATTGCTAGGCTACCAACAAACTCTTTGTAGAATCTGACTTTATTTGCTTTTCTAATATAAGCCTTCTGCGGCGTCCTTTTTTTTATATATAAAATAATAAATTATTATATTATCGATTAAGCAATATCTCTTTAAAATAATAGGATTAGGGTGGTCCCAAGTCTATTATTTTATAGATGTTTATTGTACTATCTTCTGGCATGTATAAAAATAAGGAGACAAAGAAAACAGAGGGTTGAGTTTTTTTAGGGTTTTTAGTATACTCTGGGGAGATAGTTTTACTGAGTCCCTATTGTGTGATGTTCATCGTTTTTATATTTCATATCCCAGTATCAATATATTAAAATTAAAACGGGTAGCTAGCTCAGTTGGCCATCCCCGTTTTGCAAAAGGTTTGATGCACTCCAGGAGATCCCAGGCACGAGTCCTCGATGACGTAATATTTCGGAATTTGACATGGAAGGCAGAGTAAGCTTGCCCCCTTGTGACATAATCAATCCCCATATTCACTTCAGCTCTCTTGATTGGTCCCTCATGACGCTCGCTAGTAGGCAACCTGTTTAATTAATGTAATAGTATACTGTTGATGCTTAGCTTGGTAGGCTTCCAACTAGTATTTTGTAATATTACTTTTTATTCAATAATAAAAAGAAAGTTTAATAATAAAAATAAACTTTGAATTTGCCAATTTTAATATTCTTTTTCTTTTTTTTTTTAGATTTTTGTTAACAAACTAAGATTAATTCAGTCCATTTGAAAATGCGAAAATATACATATAATTTAAAACTACTATTTTTTTTTTTACTGTAAATCTTACAATTTGGGCACACATACATACCATCTTAATAACGGATTTATAGGAGAAAAAATAATCAAACTTGGGTTCCTAGGATATTTCCAGGATTGAATTCATACGGAGCAATAAAAGCAACAAACAAAATTATATGTCCCTTCATGACATGAAAGTATAGTTCCAAATCGAACTCTTTATTTAAATACAAGAAAATGTCAATATCACACATTCACAGGTCACAATCAAAATCAAAAGAAATCAAACAATCAAAATTTGCCGAAAAAATCACAAATATGTTTGTTGATTTCATCTGGTTTTTCCAAGTTAATGAAATGTCCAACTCCTTCCATTACAACTACTTCCTCAAGGAGTGGAACATCTTTCTTGAAACCACCTCCGTTTACGTATGCTTTTGTAGGTGCGTTATTATAACTCAAATCATTCTCCCCAACGATGAACTTAACAGGTACTTGCACTTTTGCTCCAGACCATGCTGCAGTCAACTCCCAGTTCCTGCATCCATTCACAACCAAATACACATTTTAGCGTGTCCAGGAAAATAGATATCTTTATTTTCAATCACAAGAATGCCTATCCGGTTGAGTTCACATACAGATCAAGAGCACGGTAGTAGTTAATTCCTCCGGTGAAGCCTTTCTCTCCGAATTTGCTTATGTAATAATCAACGTCTTCTTGAGATAACCAAGACGGCAAGGTTATTGTGGTGTTGGGTGGAACCCATGACCCTATATCTGTAGGTATCAATGGACTTGGAGTAGTATAAAGTTTTTTAAAAGCTGTTTCGGCACCAACAGTAGCAAAGTCAGCTTCCATTACTCCAGGTTCCTACAAAAATTTACCGGGAATTCATACAGAAAAATCTGCTGAGAGCAAGAACCGCAACAAAACATTTCAGTAAAGAAAAAATGGGAGAGCAATAATTAGTAAATTAACCTGGAAACGGATCATGTAGTACTCATCGCCAAAGGCAGCTCGCAATCTGTCGGTGGGTTTAGTTGAAGGGTTTCGTGGAATAAAGGGGATACTCATGTTCACCAAAGCCTTTACTCGATCAGGACGGTACAAACAAAGTGCCCAGGCAATATTTGCGCCCCAGTTATGTCCAACGACGAACACCTATATTTTCATGCACAAAAATCACAATTACATAATCACATAGCGACCATTTAATGAATATGAACAATATACAAACCTTGTCTAGGCCAAGGGAATCGATGAGAGCGACGACATCACCAACAATGTGGAGAGTTGTGTACTTGGTGAAAGATGATGGTGCATCTGTGTCTCCGTAACCGCGAAGGTCAGGAGCCACGGCTCTGTATCCGCATGAAGCTAGACCAATCATCTGTTTCTTCCATGTGTACCAAAGCTCAGGAAAACCATGAAGAAGCAAAATAACTGGTCCTTCTCCTTTCTCTGCTACGTGCATGTTTATGCCGTTAACCACTACCATCTTATGCTCTATTCCGTCCATATCCATTGCTAGATTTCTCTCTTAATGATTGTCGATGACCAGAATAATTTCACCGTGCAATTTAATTTTGAAATGTGATATTGAACAACAAACTATCCTAATGTTATATAGTTGAACAATCATTATCTAAAAATGATTAAGCTTTTTTTTATAGACAATATTCCTTTTTTTTTCCGAAGAAAAGGTTATATTAACAAGAAAAACACCTTACGCAATACAAAGGTTTTTGGTCGATGCCAACGATATTTCAAAGTTTTCAAATTTGATAATGGACATGATTCTTGTACGCCCATGTCTTCCTTTACCCCACGCCACCCTTTTGTCTAACAGTGGTTCTCTATGAACGGAAAAAAAAACCATGACAAAACCTCCCGTCACAATTTTTCTTTTAATTTGTGGGTTCCAGTGGGACGGGCCTTTCGGGAGACGTGCAGGGAAGGCATTGTGTGTGGCGGTTTTCTAGTGTGGTTTTTCTCTCGGTCTATACAAATTTTAATGGTCGGTAAAACAGTTTCTGCCGGATCCGAATAATGCCAAATTGCTAAGTATGACTAATTCCTGGATGACATTTATCGAACATTGCTTCTCGATCGAAAACGTCGACAAACTAGGAATGGAATGCTTAGTTTTCATGAAATAGTCTACTATACACAAAATTCAACGAGTACCGACGTGACAATTATTAGCGATAATAATTATGAGCACAACGCGGTCTAAACTTCATTTAAGTATTGGAAATCCACCTGTAACTCGTCATTGAACAAGTTTTCAATTGTTTGTTTGACCCTCCCAAGCCACCGGCAGGAAATTTATTCAACCGAATAGAAGTATCTATGCAAATGAAAAGTCACAGACACGCCATTTAATCAGCCATTAATTCGCCTGGTTAAGGAAAAATGCTAGACTGACTGGCATATCTTCCCGTGTGAGAAAATCCTGGACCCATTGTAGCCCATTATTGCCTATCCCAACCATACACCATATGCTTCTTTCACGAAATTAATCTCGAGAATTATTGGTGAGCCTAGCTAGAATTAATTATTGATGTTTAATGCCCATTTCGAATTTTATGCATGTACTAGTTATGAGGACATTTTGGATTGTTTTGTTAGATTGTTGGTTTAGCAACAAATCAGTTTAGCTTAACTAGGGTAATCTTGTTTTTGGTTGATGTGGATTAGTGTTAAGTTGGATTAGAGTCACCAGTTTAGATGTTCTATAAGATGTTATCCAATTAATGATGGACACGTTGGATGGCACATAGCTAATGACTAAATCCTCTTCTAGCCTCTTGTATATACTATATCTTTTTTCTTTTCTTTTTATCCATTTCTTAAGCAAGAGGAAATAGAAATAGAAGGTAAATCATAAACTTATCCCGATTTAATATTTTTGTTTCCTTCTTGATATCATTATAGTGTTGTTTAATCATGTTGCGGTGCTCTTGTTACTGATGTTTAATTCGGAAACATAAGCATGACTTGCGTTGTTTTGTTGCTTAAATACATAGTATAGCATCACTATTCAGCTTTAACAGATAGCTATGTATATGATGTTTTTTGTTATAAGAATATGGAAACATAGTAGAATTTTAATAAATTAATCCTCGAAAAATTAATTACTTCACTAAAATAATAGAATTTTCTGGTCTGAACTAGGTTTGTATAAGTAAATTTAAACTCGATAAATTAATAACTTCGCTAAAATAATAATTTTTTTCTCCGAACGCTGTTAATTTATCGAAGTTTTACTGTACTAGGTCTAAGAATGTTTTCAGCTAATGTGTGTTTTATAATCATGCTTAAATGCTAAAGTTTAACGATTATGATGCTGAATTTTCAACATATTTACCTTTTCAAATTAAGAGATAAAAGAAGTGTTTGTGGCAAGGTTTGTCGTACCTGACAACATAGATCTGTATTTGACGATATGTATATTTATCTGTTGACACTGATTCATGATGTTTATTTATCTGTATCTCGGGGTATAGTATTATATCTGTTTTTTTTTTGATCGGTTATAGTATTATATCTGTTGATATGCTTCGTATTTGTGTCGTATCATTCCGTGTCCGATACGGACAAATACGACCCAATATGATTGATATGGAATGGAAACAACATATAACCGCATGCTTTAATTTCCTGGCAAGATTGGGGTATACCCACATTAATTGGGGTATACCTAATAAGAAAAAATTGGGTCATTTAGAGGTAAAACTCAGTGCCCTTTAGCCATATATTTTCAAAAATGACTAATTTACCCTTATTTAATTAAGACTAGTAAATCTGATTAGGTTAATTAGGTGATTAAAATTCTGAAATTGGGTTTTAGTTAGATTGAATTCATGGATTATGTGGGAGGATTTTTGAGATTTTTTTCCCCCTGAGAATTCAGTTTGTAACGGAAATGAAACCACATTGCCCAAACACTTATAAAAGTGGGATTATCAAGTTGATGAGTGATTTCATACTCAAAATTTGAGAAGAAGTGCAAACTTCTGAAAGTGATGAAAATTCGGCAGGGTCGACAATGTAGGAAGATAACGACCACAAACAGCCGGCAGGGTCGACAAAAAAATACCCTGCCGACTTTAGAATTTTTGACATACATAGAAAGGTGTTTACAAATACATGATCAGTCCGCAAGGAATTAATTTCATAACCTGCTGACTAAACTATAGTCGTCAAGGTATGAGGATGAATACCGTGACGACCATGTAAATGCTAATTTCACAGGTGAAAAGTCGGCAAGATTGACAAAAAAATACCCTGACGACTAATACTGGTCGGCAAGATCGACAAAAAAAAAACCCCGCCGACTAATATTAGTCGGCAAGGTCGGCAAAAAATACCCTGTCGACTTTTGATAAAAATGTGGATTCATAAGGGATTTGAGATTGGCTATAAAATCATACTCAATCTTAAAACCCGTATGCTTTTTTTATGTTTCGTTTTGATTCTACTTTTTTTTTTTTTTGACCTGTATGCTTTTCATTCTATTTTATTCTTTTTTATTTTTTTATTTTTTTCATCATGTATGTTTAGAGTTTTAAAAAGATTTTGAAAATTGTTTTGATAGGTTTTAGTTTTTGAAAATTGTTTTGATAGGTTTTAGTTTTAAGGTTGAATTCATGAAATAATAGTAAGGGAAATTTGGTCTTTTAACGTTTTTCAGACACCCCTTAACACACCATCTTGGATGGGTTTAAAATTGGTATGCCCCAATTAATCTGGGTAAACTTCAAACTCGCCAGGTTAAATTTCTATACCAATTTCAAGAAAAAGAAATTACAATCATTTCCAATAGTAACAATACGAGGTTATGTGTTCGGCATATTACTAATTGAAAAGATGATGAGAATTACGACTATCCAATTGATTTTGATTTCGAAGAAAATGATGTTCTAGATCCTTAGCTAAGAATATCGGAGAGCCAGTTATGGATGGTGTCGATTCGTCGGTATGGATTAATTCTCACACTCTTAAACCAACCAACTTAAATACCCAAGCTCACGGAAAACATACATCTGATGTGTATATAATAACGATGGAATTGAAAAGGAAATTGGAGGTGGAGAGTAGAGGTGTAAAATGTGCCGGACCAGTACAGCATAACCCATAAAATCACGTGTTTAGCGTGTTATGTGCCGGAGATTATGACGTGTCGTGCTAGAAGGCGTGTTGGGATGGGCTGTGCCAGAAAAATATACGTGTTGTGCTGTGTTGTGCTGTGCCAAACACATTTATTTTATATTTTCCAATGTTCTCCAAATATTTAGGTATTATATGTGTTATTATGCAAATAAGTTAACATAACGGTAGTAAAATGTCAATAATTGGCTAGAATAAAGAATTTTTTTGTGAAATAGACACAAAATGTGATGTATTGTGCCATGTTTTGTAATATTTTATACGTATTATGAAGTGCTTTCTTAACGTGTTGTGTTGTGCCGTGCCGCGCCACGTGCTAATCCGTGCCGTGTGCTGTGCTGAGTTATTGTGCCAATTACGCAAATCCAGCACGTCCCATTTAACTAACGTGTTGTTCCGTGCTGGGGTGGGTTGTGCTCGTGCTGACACAACCCAATTTACACCTCTAGTGAAGACGGACAAAGTTAAACCGCTAGAGACGATCGTTTTGGAAATAACATTCTGATAATTTTATTGGTACTCAAGATAAAAGAAATTTTATTGGTACTCAAGATAAAGAACATGGTCTTAGACATCGAGATTCATATCTTTTTATTTACAACGTAATAAGTTGTTACTTTTTTTTGGCTAATATTGAGAGTTAAGATGATAGACGGTTTTTCTGTCCGGAAAATGAGTCATTTGTCCAAATATTTTTAAATCACGGTCCAAATGGACGAGTAAAAAATAATTTGGGTGAAATGGCCAAAAAAAATAGTAAGGATGAAACTGGATACATCCTGTGTAAATTAAAAATAAGAAAAAATATTTGAAAATGGGCACGATGAAACTGGTTATATCCTGCCTATTTTTACATTTTTGTCCATTTAAACAGTATCAAAATCTAACTGTCCATTTCACCCAAGAATTATTGATTTTGGTCTTTTTAATCAATTTTGTGTTTTGTGTCCTCGTTTCGATTGTTATGCATGAGTGTGTGATGTACGCGTTATATCCTTTCAAACGGGATATATCAGCTGGAAAAATATAGTCGTTATCTACTGGTTATTCGAACTTTGGAAAAGTAGCTTACTTAATTGTTTGATTTGTCTGAACCTGGTCATAATCCTAGTGATTTTCTAAAAATGTAATCCCTCCGCCCCTATTATAAAGACGGATTTTGTAAAAGTGGGAATTAAGTGTTCGGCCCTTTCCTCACTTTTTCTTACTCTTATAATTTTGGGCTTAAAGCCCATTTAAAAATTCTTTAATCTATTTTATTGAAATGACCCTTAAAAAAGAATGCGCGATTGGGGGATATAAATTACTTCGCCCAACCAATAGTGTCTGCTAAGGGGTGATTTTTGGGTATGAAAATACTAAAATACCCTTTGGTTAATTAAAAACCTTTATGAAAAGACTATTTAATACCCTTTCTCCTAAAACTTAAAATATAAAAACCAAATTCATATATCCCCATTTCTGTTTTGTGTCAGCATACTTTTAGGATTAGGGTTTTCGATTTTTTTTCTTCATCTTGTTCATCGTTCTTCATTGATCGACGATTAATCGTCGATTCAAAAATTTCTCCGTCGATTAACCTAACCGAATCATAACCATGCCTTCACGAAAGAAACCAGATGCCGATTCGATTTCAAAATCTATTGCTCAACAAAATTTAGACCAAAGGCTTGCTTTGATTGCTCAAAAGAAAGAAGAAGAGGAAGCAGCGAACTCGTACAATCAACCTCTCGCAAAGATGGCTTCCGTGAGAAGGTAAGTGCTTCTGAACTATTCTATTAGTGTTTTATTTGATTTAAGGCAGTAGGTTTTGGCTAGAATCGCGAATCCTAACTCAAACACTTGAGTTTCAGAGCGTACCGGCATTGATTTTAGTATGAATACAATGTCGGTACTAGATTATGCATTCAATCTAGGATGAAGGAAATGCCGGTAGAGTGTTACTGTAAGGACCCTTAAGCTCGTCAACACTATTTGACTGGTCTAGCGATGGTCAAGGGACAATTCATCCACTAATAACTCGATTAGTTTAACACGAACGTTAATTTTTATAAATTAATCTAACAACGACCTAGATACAAAACTAGTACGATTGAATAAATGTCGAAAAGTTATGCAGAATGGACTACTCGAACGTGTCATTTGGACATCGGACGAAGAAGATATCATCAGATTAAAACGAATGGTAGGATTGTTATTTCCAGTTAAGCCGAACTTGGCTTCCCTTATCCAATTGCTGGGTGTCCGAGTAACCCTCGTCGGTCTTATCGAACCAAATCGATTAGATAACTCATAATTTCTCTTCTTCTTCATTCTTATTCTCTTTCTTCTTCTCTTATTTCTTCTTCTGTTCTTCTTTGTCTGGCGATTCTGAGAGATTTGAATGATGAAATTATGTTACGAGATTAGGTTATGAGATCACATATTAGTTGTTGGTGATATTGAGGTTATCAATAGTTGATTCAGATTCGAGAGAAGGGGGTGAGTTGGAGAAAGAAACTAGGGTTTATGAGTAATGATTTCAGTTGAGGATTTGAGTTGTGTTGAGGATGAAGTAACACAGTTAGTGATGAGTATTATGAGTTGATATCAAGGAATAAGATTAACAGTTGATTTTCAGTTCTCGGAGAAGAATTAGAAAGTTAGGGTTTCTATAATTGATCGACAATTCGATTAAAGGTGATTAAGGAGAAGTTAGAAGATGGGTTTGTTTTTAATTGGTGTTTGATGAAAGTTGTGGAGTTGTTCTGAAGATTGATTAAGAAATTGCAGAATTAGGGTTCCTGATGTTCTTCCCCAAATTGAATTAGGGTTTGAGTAGAATTGATAGTGATTTAGAGCAGCATATAGATGAAGTACAAAGGGGTAGTCGGTGGATTGATGCTGTGAAGCTGTTTAAAGAAGAAATTGAAGATTTAAATAATTAGAAATTAGGTTTCTTAGCATATTTGGGAATTAGGGTTCCTGTTTGTAATTTTAGTTATGAACTCAATTTGAAGAAGATGAATTCAGTGGTAAGGTTCAAACAAGAGGAGGATATCTGAGGTAATTGTCTTGCTGAGTTAATTTAAGAATACTATTCAATTTTATTATTGAGCTTATGTATATGATAATGAAGATTGGAGTTTGTGATGGTTGTGCTGTGAATATGGTATTGCAGATTATTGTTATTGTTATCTCAGTTGTGGTTGTTGAAGGTTGACTGTGCAGGACAAGAATGGAGCCTTGAGCATTACGGAATATTGCATTGGTGAATGTTGAGATGATGGTTATTGGGCTGAGGTGTAGAGCTAATTGAGATGAAGATATATTTGTCTGAGTTGAGAGGATGAGCATAATATGAAATGGATAACTTGAATTGTAGGTGAAAGTGTGTTGAAATCGTTCTGTGGTGAAAGAAGTATGGAAAGAATGTGAACTGATATTGCAGGTGTTGTGAACTGGATTTGTTTATATGGGTATGGGTTTGGAAGTGAACTGGTGGTGTTAATGGGTGAACTGTGGTAGGAAGTTAAATCTGAATTGGAGTCTGGTGCTATTGTTGTTGTATGTAATGGTAGAAGTCGTTTGGGAGTGATCCAGTTGGTGGGTGTAGCTTGAAATTGCACTACAGTTGGTAGTAATGAACTCAAATGGGGGTGGTGTTAATCTGGTGGAGAGGTTTATGCTGTATTGTGAGTCTTGGTGGTGATGTTGTAATGGTGGCAGTTTTAGTTATGACATTGTAGCTGAGCTATAGGATATGGTTTTGGCAGTGTTGTTGATAGAAATGACTGTGTTGATTAGAATTCAGCTGAAGTATTCTACAAAGTGGCTGCAATTGATGAATTGTGTATGTAGGAAGAGTATGGATTGGTACGGCAATGGCAGGTAATGCTTAAATTACAATTGTATAATGAATTATGGGATTCTGTTGAAATAAATGAATTGTTGAAGGGTAGATAAGAATCTGAATTAGTCTGTTGAAATGAATCTCCTCAGTAGAAGCTTACAACTGCATTTGCAGGTAAAGCTAAGTTTGTAGTTGAAGTTAAATCATGAAGTTTAATTGAAATGTATATGTTGGTTTGTGATAAGGATTGTGGGAATGTAAAGATGTAAGAAGCTTTGGTATGTTCTTTGGCTCAGTCCTGAAATGTTAGTTGTATGACTGAACATATTCGGTCTGACTAAGATTTCATTTATGTCTGACTCAGTTCCTGACTGAGTAGACTCACCTGACTCACCTGAATCAGTCTAATTGACTAAGTTGATTCTTTTTGACCGATCTGACCTAGAGACCTGACTAGTGGACTTAACCTTGACCGTACCTTGACCTGACCTTGGATGTTGACTATTAGTTGACCCTTTGACCGTTAGTTGACAAATTAGACCAGGCCTTAGTATGGGCCGATTTAGTAGACTTGAGCTTAGGATTAGTTTTCTTAGTTCGACGTTTGGACCCTTACGGTCCGAATTAGCCTTTGGCTTCTTCTACAAAAGTTGTAGATATTTGTAAGACTTAACTAATGGACTATAAAACCAACTTAATTGAATTAGTGAACCTTAGCTATGCTAAAGATAGAGAGTGAATATGTGTAAAGTCATAAATGGACTTAGAACCATTAGATGGACTTGTATGATACTTGTGTGAGCCATTTTGGCTAGAATCTTAGAGTTCTCGTGTGATTAACAGTTAGTTCTTATTAACAACGATCTATTCAAAGGATGAACCAGTGGATCGTGGATCTCGAGGTAGGCGTGGCTTGTCATCAAAAGAGGTGGGAATACTTTTAACTCTTTTGTGATTATTGTTGTTTTCTTTTACAAAAGTTTATGTTTAAAAAATTCATGCATTGTTTGGTTATGCTTTCCCAGCATTGTTTAACTTTGATTTACGAAAGTTCTGTTATTTCTTTTAATCTTTCCATTGCTTGGAAAGGAATTGTAATGATTTGTTTGTCTTTATGAATTGTTTGGGAAATGAGAATTTCCATCTGTGGTATATAGGATACTGCTCCTTTATTTATATCTACATGAATTCGAGCTTTTATGCAATCACTAGGTGCGGGACGAGTCACCATATAGCTATATAGGTGCGGTACGAGTCACCATATTATATATTTTTTGGAAGGAGTTAGTTCCATATACATGATTGTTTACCTATGTGAAATTGATTGCGCTTTAACATTTAGGGAAACACATGAATTATTTTCAAATCATTTTCAATGATTACATGAAAGTTAAATGTTAATTCCTACAGAGCACCCCTTTTAGGGATGATGTGCTCACCCATTCTCACTTTCAGTTTCAGAGACAGATAAGAGTTGCGCAGCGGAAGCTTCGAGGAGTTGAGTTCATTAGTTGGTTAACATTTGCTATGTTTATTATGTTGTATATTCTATTTGTATACCAAATTACTGTTATATATGTATCATTTGAGAGAAGTTCTTGTATATATATATATATTTCTGAGCGGGGCTAGTTTTGGGTTAAGTTTTGTAGCAGATTTCTTAATTGAATATTTAAGTAATTGAATTAGATTCGCAGTTCCTCTTTATTTAGTTAAACTTTTGGATTAGTCAGCTGCTAGCTTTGGGGGAGCTACGGTTACGTCGTTGAATTTTGTATGAAAACAATGCCGGTACTGATGTTAAAATCATCTGAAACTGAATGTTCTGTACCGACACTGGATTTAGGTTGAATACTACACCGGTAGTCTGTTACGACATTGGTTTTCATTTATTCGAGCATGCCGGTAGTTCTCTTTTGGTATCCAGGAAACCCCTAGAAATTTTTATCAGTACCGACATTGCTTTTAGGTTTCAATGTGCGTCGGTACCTGGTTACGGCATGGAGTTGAATTTTTACGTGCATGCCGGTATTGCTCTTTTGGTATCCAGGAACATTCTAGGAGTTACCGGCATTGTCGATAGTTATTGTTCACTGCCGGAATGGTGTACATGCATGATGTGTTTGCCAAATTACTATGTCGTTTTCTTTTTCCCGGCATGGTTTGTTTTTCGTGAATATATGCCGATATTAAGAATGAAAGGGAGTTGTCTTATATTCATTTCATGTGTCTTTTGATATAGGACTAGAGCCACGGAAGCTAACAAAGGAAAAACTAAAGATGCTGGTATTAATAAAAGAAAGAAGGACGGTCTTGGTACTCCTCACTCTCTGCCTCCTCGAGGGAGAGAACAAGGTCGCAACAAGCGTTTGGGGGCGAATACAAGAGGTGAAGTTTGGGAGAGTGGTCGTGACCGTAGTCGACTCGTAATCCGTGAACCTACTGGAACAGTTGAGCACGATGAGAAAGACGAAGAGGAACGTGAGGAGGACGAAGATAATGAGGTTGATCCAAGTCAATTAGCAACCCAAACTGAAGTTGTAAAGGAAGTTGTTGGGTCAAGTCAACAACCGACACAAGGAAAGGGCAAGGGCAAGGGAAAAGGCAAAGTTAAAGTTAAAGGTTCGCACCTTCCTCATACTGATGACATGATACCTGTCCTTGCTCGTGGTAGAATTTGGGGTGAAGCTCCACAACCGAAATTGTTATTTGGTACAAGGACTCGTGGACTCGTACTATCTATCAAACCTATATAAGAATTTTTTATCTTGTGCATATGTATTGTTGTGTATTTATGTAAAATCTCTTAATTGTGTTGTCTCCTAAATGTAGGATCATAAGAAGGTTGTGCGTGTTTGCCGAAACCAAGCCGTGTCTAATTGGGATTTGTTTAAGGAATGTGAAGAGGTCCAAACATTAGTAAGGTATTCTGACCTATATTGTTTGGTTGAAAATTATGTGAAGGGTGATTTTGAGACAGTCAATTGCTTCGTAGAAAGGTATCATGGTGAAACTGATACCATGCACTTCCCGTTTGGGGAGATGACCTTGATCCCTAATGATGCTCAGAACATTCTAGGCTTGAGCATTACCGGAAAATCAATTATAGAAGGAGATAAGTGTCCGAACCTAGAATGGTCGAAGTTGCACGCTCTGACTAACAAGTTGTTGGGTTGGGACTACAAAATGTCTATGGAAAGCTTCTATGTATCTAAGGCTAGTAGTACAAAGACCATCAAGATGACGCTGCTTAAGATGACCTTTGAAAACACGCAGGCAAGAAGTTTGAAGGATAGATTGGACCCCGCACAAATTCGTTATACAGCCACTGCGTACCTGTTATTCATCTTGGGCACTAAGGTATTCCCTGACGCTAGTGGCAACAGGGTTAGTGCAAGCCACCTTCAATACTTGGATCCATTGGAAGAGGTCTTTACCTATTCTTGGGGCACCGTGGTAATGGAACATTTGATGGCGGAGATGATAGGGGCCTCCAAGGCTGTTACAAACCAATTTGTCGGGAATTTCACTCTACTCCAGGTAAATTTTTTTTTGAAACTTATGTTTTTATGTATATTGTTCACATGTACCCTTATTATGAACTTAGAAACAAAATTTACTGCTTCTTATATATATATATATATATATATATATATATATATATATATATATATATATCATTCCACATTGGTATAGGTATGGGCTTATGAACAATTCCCAACATTGTTCACAAACTGCCCCTTCTTGAAGATCATACACATTGACGACCCCGAGGACCCTAGAGCCAAGAGATACGAGTTCAACGATATTCCGAAGCCCGGTAATAATCGTAGACTGATTGATACGAGATTGGCTCTAGATGCGATGACTACCAAAGATGTTGTGTTCGACCCTTACAGGGAGGCTAGAGGAAACCGCCAACTTTTAAGGTTTAATAAAGTTGCATTTTACAATGAGTCGTTGTTCCACCCAAAGGGATACTTTATAGGTGATCCTCTACGTGTAATGCGGCAATTTGGATATAAGCAATTATCTAGTATTAAGACGACCTCTCTTCAATGTTATGTTCTTGACCTTCCTCGGTGACTTTAAAATCCTACAAAGTTGATGGTAGAGTATGACCCAGATCCTGAACCAACACATTGTAGGGATATGAAACCACGTCATTTGGTATATATTAGTAAGTGGGAGATTTCGGAAAATGGTGATGAAGTTGATGCCGACTATTACCAGGAATGGTGACATCCCTTTGTCGTGCGCCCGGACGACGTCCAAGTTCCACCTCAGAAAAACCCTATCGTTCCAACTCCTACAGAGGCACCACCTACGATGGCCCAACTTAATAAGACCGTTGGATTGCTAGTAAGTATTGTTAATTGCTTAGTCGTTTAATGTACACAAGTATATATATTATCATATATATACTAAATATGTGTTGGATGTATGAAAATAGCGGCGTCGGCTTGGCAAGTTGAAGAAGATGTTTGGTTGTAAGTACGAGGAAGGAGAGGTGCTATCCCTTGAAGAAATGAGGGAAGTCGAGGAAAAGCTTGATAGAGTTGAACACCCAAGTTCAAAAGCTTTGATCGGGGAAACGAGGAAGGTGGCGGCCCACAAGAAGCAAAAGACCAAGTGATTAACTCTTTAGTTGTGTTTCTTCATTTGGATGGTGGTTGTTACGTCTTGAACAATTCCGAACTTGTTTTGTTTGTACCTCCTGGTTAACTCTTTAGTTTTTTGATTTACTTTTGGTTTTATGATACCTGGATTAAGAACATTTAAGCATAATCCAGTTGTTTGGTTTATGTTGAACATGTTTAGATTTCTAGTGATATGTTTTTTCTTTGCAAGTTTTCTTTACTCCAGAGGTGCCAGCATAAAAAACGTTTAGGTACTACAGCGCCGGGAAAGCTTCCGGCATGTAAAAGTAATTATACTTCCATGCCGCCACATGTACCGGCATTGAAGTTTTTTTCTAAAACCATACCGGAAAGAGGGGATGAAAGGGTCCAAGTTCATGTATAGAATTTGAACAGTGCCAACATGGAAGTATTTTTTTTCATCTATGCCGGAATTATGATTTCTGATTTTCTTACAGTCTGATAGTTTTTCCAGAAAACCGGCATTGGTTTGGATAAAACTGCAATGCTGGTATTGATTATAAATCCATTCTGAATGCTCTTTTATTTCATTCCTAAGTAATCTATTACATTGGATTTGAAACTTTAAATTAAAACATACTAAAAAACATGGAATGAAGTAACTTTGGTTAAAGATGATCTCATAATCTATTTCCATCCCTTTTCAACAATTGCGGAACCTTTGATCCTCTCGCGAATATCTTCGAAGACATTGTCTGGAATGGGGGTGTCAAGGACCATCTTCATTGGTTCTTCTTCTCTTTCAACATATTCCTTTCCCTTCATATAACACCCATCACACCCATCAATAGGCTTGCATTGTCTCTTGTGGTTTGCTCTTGATTCTCCTAGTTCAACATCCTTGTCAAACCATTGAAACTCTTCGAACTTTGGGTAATTCAAACACCTTAGAAACATTCTTCCATTTTCAGCATCATCAATTTTTGCAATCCAAAACCGGCGTGTCCCATCACAGCTTCTACACTTTGAACAGTCCATGGCTCGATGAGAAGGTGACTTGCAAATTTGACAGCTGCAATGATGACTCTGTAAGAGAAGATTATATTAGTCATACGTCCTAGTAGAGAAGATTTTAATAGTCCATGTATTGTTAGTAATGTTGAATCTACTTACTTTACAAGTAGAGCTTGATGGTGGTTTGCAAATATAGCTTGTTGATGAATCTCCCATCGCTTGTTAAGCTTGAACCGTGCTTGATTGATCTATTTTTTGAGGCTTGCTTTCTTCAGAGAAGGATTTTTGTTATTTGGTGGGTGCTTTGTGTAAATTTTTCCAAAGGAATGGGGGGTATTATATAGAATGAAGCTCCAACGGTCTCATTTTTCAAAAAACTAGCCTTTTTTTTGAAATTGACATGTACCATCATGGTCGAGGAAGTACTTACGATGCCGATAGTTAGTGCCGGCATTGCATGATGTTGTTGAATCGATGCCGGCATAAAATGTAGGTCGGGCTCAATCTCTGTAAAGAAAATGTCTAGTACCGGCAATGATTTGTAACAGTCATTAATGCCGGAATCAGGTACCGACATCGTAGTTCATATTGGCGTCAATGCTGATACATTTGATTTAAAAAAAACTAGTCGTTGAGGTTTTTATCTATATAAAGAGAGCTACTACTTGGACCCAATTACCACAAACTCATGTGTTCTTATGAAACCCTAAACTCTAGAATAGTCATATATAAATACCTTAGTATAGAACCTACTCCCACATATAAAAAATGGCATCGTTTGACTCCGAAGAAGATTTAGAAATCACCCAAGCATGGTACTCCGAAACTCATCCTTCAACTATAGATAACAGTACGTGGGATTCCATGTGGTTAAAGATTTTTAACAAATTTACTCAAGATTATGGTAACCCGAAAGGAAGAACTGCTAAACAAATCGAGCAACGACACGACATCATCCTAGATGCGGTGGTTGAGTATTTAAAAATCAAACACCGGATCGCGCGCGCTACCCACGATAGATTGTCCCCTCAACAACTCGTAAGCATCTTCATGATTAATTCGACACAATCCACTCTTTTCAATTTTTGTGTAATAAACTAAGTTTGTGTGTTGTTTTTGTAGCATGAAGCCGTGAAAGCGCGTTACTTACAGGAAAAGGGGGAAGCATTCATGTTTGATGAAAGCGTGAACCACATGGTAACAAAGTCGCGGAGTACCATCAGCTGGGTGAACCGGAGATGGATTCTTCTTAAGAAGATTGATAGGTTTAGTGTTTTTTGGTTAGGTTTTTAGGGGTTTTTGGTTAGGTTTTTAAGGAAGTTTTTGGTAAGGTTTTGTGGGTAGATCTCTATGTAAACCCTCACGAGACTATAACTCGTCCACTTGGGTCACCAAGTGGTTTAAAGGATTGATGCACGTGCTAAGTGCATCCGTGCTTCCTGCGACAAGGATTATGTTTGAAATAAATTACAGTTCCGGCCTGCTTTGTTAACATAGTTGAATTCCATTACAACGCTAGCATAGATATATAATATAATGCTATGCCGGAATTGAGTGTCAAAATGTTATGGTTTATGTGTATAATAAACCATATTCCGGCATAGGATTTCTATACGTCTGTATGCCGACACATTCTACCGGCATTCTGTTTGTCCTCCGTTCAATGATGACATTAAACATTCAATGCCCACATTAAACATTCAATGCCCAACGGATATTTTTTTAAACCATAAACCTGTAAAGGGAACTGCCAGCATGGATGTTAGGTCATTGACAATGCAGGCATGATAAAGTGAAAAAAGAGTCGTTGTGTGCTCATCTATTTAAAGCAATGGATACACCCATTGCACTTCATACCTCAAAAAAAAAAAAGCTCCAACACAATCTCTGATGGCAAATCCATAACCAACTACCGATTTCATCATTACCATGGAAAAAGAAAAACTTAAGAAAAACAAATTATCCACTCCGATAGGAAATCAATCATCATCCACCACCAACTCAATTGCCCATTATACAAGAAAAACTTAGAAGGAAAGAACAAACCACCAAGTCAATTGTCACAATGGAAGAAGAGATACTTGAAAGGAAAAGAGAAGAAGAAGAAGCGGCAATAAAAACAAAATATCGCAAAGAAACTAAGGAAATATATGAACGTGTTAAACAAGCGAAGATAGAAGCTGATGTTTATGAAGAAATCGAATGGATTAAAAATTTCTACATAGTATCGGATCTCCCGGAAGATCACCAGCTTTTAAACCTTTTTTGGGGTCTTGTTACGGATGGTCCTTATGTGCCAAAGTTTGAGGATGGTAAGCGCAAGAAACGCAAGATGGATTACGCTGATGAGTTTGTAGGGAATCGGACAATTGCCATTATAAAATTATGTCGCAAATACAATGCGTTTCTCGCAAGATACAAAGGGAATCGGTTTCAATATCAAGACGCATATATCAAGTGGAGAAAAGAGCCTTTTAGACATTTCGAAGCCGCTTTGGTTATTGAATCTCGTTCCAAGAAATGATGTTAGTTGCAATTAGCTTAAGATCTTTTATTTCATGTGGAACGTTGTTTATGTGGTTAATGTCTTTAAGTTTATTTCCGTAAGACTAATATGAAGTCCAGTTTGGGTAAGTTTGCTTGTTTGAACCTTTAGTACTTACTACTTTTAGTAGTACACAAGTCGGCATTGAAAAATAACCACATACTAAACCGGTACGAATGCCGGCATAGAATGGTGATGTGACGGGCCGGAAAATTATGCCTTTGGAGTGTTGCCCCGCATGATATAACTCTCCCGATGCGCCATGATGAAGCTACACTCCGTGCCTCAATGCTAGGAAAATGCACGTCCATTTTACCTTGAAAGCATGCTCGTGGAGCATGATGCAGCTATCTTATCTTCCATACTGTTCCAACTTACCCTTGTCCTCTAAAGGGTGTAAGGTCATTAGGCCAAGGCCGATGCGTTTTTGCATGTATCACTGACTCCGCCTCAACAACTTAGCTCACTCTTTGTAGCTTGATAGGAAGTATGAGCATCCATCCTCTGGCATGCAACTAAGCCTCATCAAGCTTGGACACTATCATCTTTCGCACCGAGCTACCGATCTTAGATGATATAAGGGGCCAAAGTGCTGGACCGGCAATGCTGCAACTCATTGCGGATGCTTACGTACCCTTCCATACTCTAAAGGGATCAAGAACAAACCGTAGTTCATCACTAAGGGACCGCAACTTAATCCAAACTCGTTTCCAAGGCTGTGGTGTAGCAAAAATGGTAATGACCTAGTCCATATAGGCCGATCCGTCAACATGCACAAAGGTTGCGCATTATCGGGTCCGCGACATGGCATAGTGATGCCTGAGCATAAAATGTCCTCTTCGCAAGGCTATGCATCTATAAATAAGGCTTACGCATCATTTATGATCTTTCAGCTAAGTTATGAAGCTTAGTTGGTGCATGGTCCGTGTATGCACCTTCAACCAAGTACCCCCCTTATATATGTTATATTGCAATTTCTACAAGTATGGAAAGGGGACCAAATTGACATGCTTGTTTCACTATTCATTCCAAATGATTGCGCATAATGATTGCTTACAATGATTGGACATCGCTCGTTCTGGCTATTCATACTGGATGTTGCACAATGATTGTGCAACACTAGTTCTTGATGTCTCAGAATGATTGTGCGACACTCGTTCTGGTGTATTGTACAATGGTTATGCAATATTCTCTCGACCAGCCCTCTCTGGCCTGATGCACAATGATTGTGCGATATTAGCTCTAAGCCAATAGCCTTCATAATGCGCAATGATTACGATGTAATCTCAAGGCCACCTACCCAAATGGCATAATGCATCATGATGATGCAACATTGGCTCTAGGCCAATATTCCTCTTAACGCAACAGAAACATGAGATGAATCCATGCCATGGCGCATCTTTCAGCATGCGCCATGCTAAAAGTACGGGGTGTTACAATATTCACCCCTTTAAAGAATTTCGTCCCCGAAATTCAAAACAAAACTATTGTGGACAAACTCTTCGGTTTGGATTCTTGAGAAAAAATCTCATACCAGATGCTCAGAAATCATATTTCCAAGAAATATCCATTTGGCCAGTTGCCAAATAATGTCTCACGAGTTGTCATGAACAACAATTTAGACCTTCTGAGAAAACTTCCCATACCGCCATCCCAAGGATCCAAAAGTTCCCACAACGTTACAAAGAATATCGATTTGTCCAGTTTCCAAACGATATCTCAACCAGGTATCCTAAATGTGCATCCCATAATACACACTCAGGAATCCCTAAGACAATAGTCGGCCGATTGCCAACGTCAGAAATGGCCAGTTGCCAAAAATATTAGTCGGCCAATTGCCAACACCAAATATGGCCAATTGCCAAAAGAAATAATAGTCGGCCAGTTGCCAACATCAGAAATGGACATTTTCCAAGGTTAAAGGATGGCCAGTTTCCAACCCGCTATCAGCCAGTTGCCGATTAAAAATTGGCCAGTTGTCAACACACTATCGTCCAGTTGCCGATGATAAAGATGGCCAGTTTCCAACATCCGCTCAAAAGTTGGGCTACTCTCCAACTTTATTTCTTTTAGAATGAATAATACTCGTTTGACGAGTCCACTCCGCACAAGTCCCTAGAGTTTTCTCAGAACTTGCTCTGATATCGACTATGATGGACTGGAAAATTATGCCTTTGGCGCGTTTTTCCGTAGACCGTAACTCCCCCGGTGTACCATGATGAATATACGCTCCGAGCCTCAACGCTACGCAAATGCACGTCCATTTTCCCTTGCAAGAATTCTTGTGGAGCATGATGCAGCTACTTAGCTTCCACACCGTTCCAACTTACCATTGTCCGCTAAAGGGTGTAAGGCAATTAAGCCAAGGCCGATGTGTTCTTGCATGCATCACTGACTCTGCCTCAACAACTTAGCTCACTCTTTGTAGCTTGATAGGAAGTATGAGCATCCATATGCTGGCATGCAACTAAGCCTCATCAAGCTTGGCCACAATCATCTCTTGCATCGAGCTACCGAGCTTAGATGATATGAGGGGCCAAGGTGCTAGACCGGCAATGCTGCAAATCATTGTGGCTGCCTATGTACCCTTCCCTACTCTAAAGGGATTAAGCACAGACCGTGGTTCATCACGAAGGGACCGCAACTTAATCCAAACTCGTTTGCAAGGCTGTGGCGTAGCAAAAATGGTAATGGCCTAGTCTGTATAGACCGTTCCGTCAACATGCACAAAGGTTGCACATTATCGGGTTCGCGACATGGCATAATGATGCCTAAGCATCAAATTCCCTCTTCGCAAGGCTACGCAGCTATAAATGAGTCTTACGCATCATTTATACTCTTTCGGATAAGCTATGAAGCTTACTTGGTGTATGTTCCGCATATGCACCTTCAACCAAGTACCCCTCCCTATATATGTTATATTGCAATTTCTACAAGTATGGAAAAGGGACCAAATTGACATGCTTGCTTCACTATTCATTTGCAATGATTGCGCACAATGATTGCACATCGCTCGTTCTGGCTATTCGTACTGGCTGATGCACAATGATTGTGCAACACTAGTTTTTGTTGTCGCACAATGATTGCGCGACACTCGTTCTGGTGTATTTCACAATGGTTATGCAATATTCTATCGACCATCCCTCTCTGGCCTGATGCACAATGATTTTGCGATATTGGCTCTAGACCAATAACCTTCATAATGCGCAATGATTACGCTGTAAGCGCAAGGAAACCTACCCAAATGGCCTAATGCATCATGATGATGCAACATTGTATCTAGGCCAATATTCCTCTTAACGCAACAAAAACATGAGATGAAGCTTTATCTCATGCCATGGCGCATCTTTCAGCATGCACCATGCTAAAAACACGGAGTGTTACCGGAAATGTTTTTCTGAAAGTACTGGCATGCTATAAAATCGTACAAACTATGCCGGTACTCTGAATTTTCAAAACTACGGAAAATTTTGAGTTTTGGCATTGAAATATTTTTAGCTACCATGCCGGTAGTCTGCATTTTACAGATGCAAAATACTGTTGTCAAAGTACCGGCATGGTTTATAATTTTCTTTAAATTCCGGCACATTTACTAATTTCTATGGATATGTTTTCTGAATATCCGACGTTGTTGTAAAAGTTCAGGTCTATGCCGGGACAAACTTACGGCATTGTAGTATACAAACACAATCACGCCGGCATTGGCATCAAAATATAATCTTATGATTACAATAAAACTTCCAAAAAAACTAAATGTTGCGTTTTAGTGAACCACATATATCCAAATTACTCATCATCACTTTCACACGTATGAAGTTGCGTCTTCTCTTGGAGAGGTTTTCTTGATAAGGCCAACGCATCCCATAGTTGGTGATTCTTCTCGTACAATGCCATCCATGAATTCTAGAGATTGGGGTCTATATTCTTGTTTTTAGTCATCCCATAAACCGGTGGCAATGGACAGTTTTCCTTGAGTTTCAAAATAACGAAATCATTCATGTTCACAAACGCCAAAACAAGTCTTCTCTTCTTAAAAGATCCTTCACACTTTTTCCACTTTGGTGTATATGTTTCTTGTACGGTGGGGGCAAGATAATGAATA
The DNA here is from genome assembly GCF_003573695.1 of Papaver somniferum. Taxonomy (NCBI): domain Eukaryota; kingdom Viridiplantae; phylum Streptophyta; class Magnoliopsida; order Ranunculales; family Papaveraceae; genus Papaver; species Papaver somniferum. The sequence continues at coordinate 7,471,103 of NW_020651082.1, read as the reverse complement.
AAACATTTAAATGTATCCGCAACTAGATGCCCACAAACCTCCATTCTCATCCAATACTGAGTAGGAAGGAACTCCGTCTCGTTCTCGGGCCCTACCACTCGAGCATATGAACTATCAAAATATTCATCATAACCAAGCAATTTCTCATAAAATCTCTTCATTTTCACAAGTTTTTCGGCCATCCTCATTCTAGCGTATCGACATGGTGTCATCCCGTTACTAACCGCCGTCTCAAAGATTCCTAATTGTTCGGTCACGACATGATAGCCACAATTTCCATCTCCATCGACATCATCCGTATATACAAGATACTCGCGAATAACCTCATGAAGTTGGTCTATGTAAGACTCTATCTTGGTATGATAACTTCTAATGGTCCTACCTGATTTGGGATCTTTATACATCTTCATATTACCATTTTTTAGCTTAATTATATCAAATCCATCCTCTGCAATCTCTACATTTCCAATGTCTTCAGTATATGATGGGAGTGAAAACTTCCTTAGCCTACCCCTTCGCCTTTTAACCGAAACTAGATCAAGTTTGCTCGTGCCTACGGAGTTGTCACCATCGAGATTTTGTTGACTAGATATGGGTTGCTTACCTTTTCTATCACTTATCTTTGGTATGGCTTCAGAATTTTCACCTTGATGTTCTTGACATGATGTAGGTACCTTATTCGGCCTTCCTTTTTTGTTTGGCACCGCCGCCTCGTCAACTATGAGTGTGCCTTCGGAATACTCACCTTGTTGTTATTTATCACCTGATGTTGGCACCTTTCTCGGCCTACCCCTTTTCTTTGTAACTCCGTTACATCGACTCTAGGCGTGGCATCCGCTTCCTTGGCTTGTTGTTCGTGTTCAATCGATATGCGTACCTTCTTCGGCCTACCACATTTCTTTGTAACCTCCTCTACATCGACTCTACGTGTGGCATCCTCTTCCTCGGCTTGTTGTTCTTGTTTAATCTATGTGTTTACCTTCTTCGGCCTACCCATTTTCTTTGGAACCTCTGATCCATCGTCTTTTGGTGTGGATACGGAATCCGCCGTTTGTTGTTAAATTCATAGCGGTTCCTTCCTCGGCCTACCCCTTTTGTTTGGAACCGGCTCTTCCGCGAACCTTGCTTCCGAAATCTCACATCCGGTTGGATCTCGTTTCTTACTTGCCTCGTTTTCACATTCACGTTGACTCATTTCTTTCAATTCTTTCCTTTGTTTTCTCCTTGACGTTTTAGTTTGTGGTCTACCGGGAGGATCTCCCTTTGTTGGATATTCACTTTATGCTATCCATGGGCATGTAATTAGCCTTAGTTGGCTCAATAAGACTTGACGGATAGCCGAGTTTCCACGTGAGTAAGCTTCGAAGAAATCCTTTGCTTCATTCGTATCCCATGGTGATTGTCTGGGAGCTTCCGTAGGGGGAAGGGTGAAAGATAGTTTCTTCCAGAACGGATCAATACCTCAATAAGTATCACTTCGTCATACTTCACAAGCATATGACGACACAAAATCCCCAATAAAGACATGTCGCGACAAATACACACATCACCTAGTTTGCCGTATTTTATTTCCTTTTGCATTTCTCTCATCATATGTTTTATTTCCCAATGAGAGACGTTGAACTTTATTCCTCGGAGCAACTTACCATATCGAAAATATGATTTCATCCTTCCCATTGAGCTTTTATCAAAATCCTTCTTGATCCTATCGATATCACTCTTAAAGTATTGCTCCATTTCCTCGGTGACCGTAACCACATTTCCTTGGCCGGACTCGATGAGATTTTTAAATCTCCCATGAGCGGACTCCTCTATACTAGTTGTTTCATTCCCGTAGTGTCTATATCGGTTTGTCCATGCACGCACAAATTTTTCCTTGAACTTATCCAACCATGAATTACGAAAATACGAGACGGCAGTCGGATAAACTTCGTCCCAATTGGGGATAAAATTGTCCAAATTCTTTTGTTACGTATCCTCGGTAAGAGACCAATAAAATTTCTCCCAATCTCTTAGAAATTCCAACCACTTTTTATGATTTTCCTCATACTCTTTGTCCACTCGCTCTTTGATCTTGCTTCTTTCATCATCTTCTTATTCGGGTGATAGTTTGTTCTTGCGAACGTCTTCCTATAGTTGAACAATCATTCTCTTCTCATTATCCGCCTTAGTGGGTTCAAACAAGGCATTGCAAGCTTTTATCACATTTTGACGTATATGATATGTACATAGGAAATTTTGTGCATCCGGGAAGACGTGGACATTGCTTTCATTAATGTATCATCTTGATCGGTTATGATGATCCTTGGAAGTTGATTTTCTGGGAAAAACAATTTCAATTATTGTAATGCCCAATTATAATTATAATCCCTCTCGTTTTCCATTAAACACCAAGCCAATGTGAATGATAACTTTTCCGATGTTTTCCCCACGATGTTGAACAACGACATGTTGTATTTGTTTGTCTTGTAGGTACAATCCATCATAATAACATCACAACATGTATGAGACAATTTTGCAAGCAAAGGATGCGAAATGAATATTTGAAGGGGCTTGTTGCCCGACCCTCTTTTAATGATACGCGTCTAGTTGTGATCCCAAACTATCTTCTCAAATTATTGCATAACGGTCCTCTCTTCCAATTCCACCCTTCTAATACTTGCTTGTGCGCTATAAATTGTACTTAGAGAAGACACCTTCGTCCGATCCTTTTCCTTGAAGCCTCTGATAATTTGTCTCGGTTTGATAAGTGCTTTGGTAAATCTCTTTACATCCTCCATTTCATGAGGTTTTAGATTTGCAACTAGGGAGTGACCAACAAAATATTTCGGATCCCGGTGGTTATGACGGCCGAAACACACCGTACAATCCCATTCGTTGTCCTTGTCATTTAAATGGAATACAAGCTTAAAGGGGCAATTATCCTTCCTCGTACGAGCCTTGTATACCCTATTAGTCTTCTTTGGATATACATAACCCTTTCTCTTATGGCTATTCTTCTCCTTATATTGCCTACTTCTCTCGCAAACCATCTCAAAATGATTCTTTGAACGTTGGGTATTCCTCACCAACACACACATGTTCTTAAGATCCGTCTCTTTAGGCCAAGCAATTGCTTCCTATGGAGATTTTATTCCCTACATGAGGACAACAATGGGAGATTATAAGGTTCATTACAAGCAATCCATTAGTAAGTTCAAGATACTAGGTGAAAAGTATTCTTTGGAACATACCGAAGGCATTTTATAGTATTCCGACGTATCCTGACCAAGCGGTCTTGCATTTGTGGGATCAATATATGTCACAGCCTAAGGATCGAATGAAAAGAAAATAAATTAGTTCCTAAATAAATTAAAAGTATATGCCGGACCACAGTTCTGGCTTGCTCGAACATTGTTCCGGCATGCTCGAACTGAACCAAAACTGATGACTAAATTTAAATTTCTTTCCGGCATACACATTTAATTAGAAATCAACGCCGGAAACATAGTGTCGGCAAGCTCGATACCTATGGCTCCACGCCGGTACGGTGTTCCGACGTGGCCTTTAATTAATATACCATGCCGGGATTTAGCTTTGGAAAACACTGCTTCCTGTATGTTTTTTTTTGTAGGTACCGGCATAGTAAGGTTAAAATTTAACCATGCCGGTTAATGAGCCGGCATTCATGTCATATGTGAATCTACGCCGGTACGGTGTGCCAGCATGCTCGTTAATTAATCAACCACGCCGGTATTTAGCTTTGGATGACACTACTGCTTCCTGTATGTTTTTCATGCAGTACCCGCATGGTAACCTTAGAATTGAACCATGCTGGTAGCATATTCCGAAGAGTATTCAATGGTAAGTAAAAAGTAACTTTTGTACCGGCATAGTTTTTTGGTTGCATACTATGCCGGTTTTAGTTTCAAAATGGGGGATATCGAGCTTCTGGCATAGACGTAGTATGATTACTATGCCGGTACTGATACTTCCGGCATTGAATTCATACCGCGTCCATGCCGGCACCGAGATTTTTCAGCAACAAAAATGGTGGTTTCAAAGAAAAAAAATCAAATTTTCAACCTCTTAGCAGCTTTACCTGTGTATTGGGGATGCTTGTATGTTGTGCAAGTTTACTTTCTTGTGTAGGTTCTTCAAAAAACTCTTCATGCTCATAAGGATCATGATCTAAGGGTATTGGTTCATCAAAAACTTGCAATTGTGAGTTGTTGTCATTAGCTGAGGATTGAAGATATGCTCCTTGTTGTAGTTGAGCTAAAGATTCAACAACAACAATTCTCTCTTCACAATCATCCTCCATTTTCACCAAAATAATTTCACTCTCAATTTTTCCCCCTCCTTCTACTTTAACCTCACTCACCCAAATACAAACAAAAACACACACCAATCTTTTAACAAATACTTAAGATTTTTCCTAATTACAATTAATCATTAATCTTGATTAGTGAGGGGTAAATAAGGTATTATGTAAAATACTTAGATAAGAGGTGATCCTGATTTGATATTTGGATCCCATTTTTGTCATTTTCCTCTATCCCAAATTAGTTTTTATATCCCCCAATTGCGCATTCTTAAAAAAGAAGGAGGGTCATATGAATAAAATGTTAAATGATGTTAAAATTTGACATAAACTCTATTCCTTAAGGGTATAATTGTCAAACCAACTTCAATATAACATATCTCACAAACATCCGTAGGAATTTGACAAGTTTTATATATTTAGAAAAGTTTTTGAAAGACCAATCTAACGAGCGTAAATACAAAAATCATATTATTCGTATTTTTAGAAAATTTTATTCCTCAAATGATTTTTATTTATTTTTTCCTATTTGTGTGTAGATATTATCCATGGAATTTTTTTAAAGTACAACTATTATTCAAAGTATTTTTTCTTAGTATGCAGATATTATCCGCGATTTTTTTTGGTGTGCTGCTATTATCCACAGTGTTTTTCTAGTGTGCAGCTATTATCCACAATGTTAATTAACCTTTCATGATAGTTTATACTATAATATGTACATTAAATAAGTTTATAAAACCGTTTTTAAAGATGAACAAACACATTGATATGAAGTTGTGTAGAAAATATCCACAACTAGAATCTGTGCAGGAAATATGCACAGCTAGAATGTGTGCAGGAAGTATGCACAATTGTTTCAGGGCCAAGAGAATAATTTGAATAATTATTTCTATGACCCCAGGGCCAAAAGAGTAAGACCTGTGTTTTTTAAGGCCATAAGAATAATTAACCTTTGCAAAATCTCTTAAATTAAGAAATTATCTTGATTTCCTAAATATTCATCTACTTTCCTGTTTTAACCTTTGTCTCACTCCCAACATAATTATCAATGTACAATAAATAAGGGCATATATAAGAAAAACTCATTTTGGAATTGGCATTCCGCCTATCTAATGAGACTATAAAAATTGAAAGTTACACCTATATATTAGGGACGGAAGGAGTATTAATTAGACCCTAGTTACCAGCAGGAAAACTGTTCCACCGAATGAAAAATATATATGGAAATGGAAAGTCAAAAACACGTTGTGTCACCACCAATTAGTTACCGTGTTTAATGGAAAATGCTAGATTGATTGGGATATTTTATAATCATTCCAATATACTTATAATACGAGGTTACGGGATCGACTAGTTACTAATTGAACAGATGACGAGGACTATGACAATCTGATAATTGATTTGGATTTTATATTAAAAGAAAATGATGTTTTAGGAATGAAACAATATTAAAAATGGAAATTTTTTAAGCAAAGTCAAAGCTTCTGCCTCTTCAGAGCTGGAGGTATAGATGGTCCTAGATCCATCTTGGATAACTGCACCTGTTGTAGAACGAAGTATCAAGCCATACCCTTTAAGATTAATTTAATCCACCTGTTTGAAGGTGAAAACGATTTCTGCTGATTTTGGTAATTTCGGGTGTGTGGGTGAGAAATGACTTTAAACCCTAAACAATGTACTGCAAGGGAGTACTTTAGATTCGAGAGATCAATCTGTACAAATCCGTCCTAAACCAAGAAATGGTCGTTCCATACTTGCTTTGGTCACAAAGTGAAGGAGAAGGGTTGGTTTTGGGGAGGGAAGCGAAGAGAGTGTTGAGACCAGAATAGTTGATTCTGGAAGAGTAGTTGTTTCACAACATGTATCAGAAAGTGGGAAGCTAACAGATGGAAAGCTAGCAATTATTTTCTGAGTGTTGTATCCTCCTGAACTGAACTTGTTATTCGGTGGAAATAGGTAAGACCTATTTATACAAGTCGAAGTGAAACGTACTCTGGTCTCGTAAGAAATGGAAAACGGATGAGTAAATGGGAGGAGGTGGTAACCGGTAACGCCTGGCATTGATGTTCCATAAAAGAAAGCGTTTCACCATTACTCCTTGTATTTACTAACCGCCTCATCCTTATGACACTGTCTTATAACGGGCGTAGTGTACGCCGCACGCTGTAAACCGCCAAACCAATACCCAATGAGCATCCCCAAGTTTGTGACATGTGTTGATGTCTCGAGTGTTTTCGTGGAAAACATGTAGCATGTTGTTGTTCGGAAATTTGCGTCTCGGTGGTGACCTTCGACGGTCGAGATTTTGCATCTTGAGAGGAAGGGTAGCCGTTGATTAGTGCAACCCTTCGTTTGGTAGCCAGTGTCATGAAAGCATGGCCAGTACGGCTTTAATACGACCTAGTTTAGGCGCGGCCAAAAGTTAGGGTTTTGAATTTGTTTGGGCGCGACCAAACTAGGGCTTGGCGTTGGGCAAAAGTTTCCATGCGTTAGCTGGTAACCTTGGACGGCTAAGATCTGCATCTTAGATGGAAAAGTGGTCGTTGATCTTCGCAATCCTTTGTTTTGGTAGCCGCATAAGGAAGGACGGCATGGTATGGCTCGACAAGGTGGTTGGCATGCCATTGGCACATGTGTCATGGGTGGCATTCCTTGGCGCGGTTTGGGCGTGGCCAAAACAAAGGTTTTGGCGTTGGGCCAAAAGTTACCATGCGTTGGTTTGCGACCTTGTACGGCTAACATTTACATCTTAGATAGAAGGATGGTCGTTGATCGTCACCAGCCTTTTTTTGGTAACCGCATAGGGAAGGCATGCATGGTATGGCGCGGAAAGGTGGCTTGCATGCCAATAGCACATGTGGCATGGCCGGCATGCCTTGGCGCGGTTTGGGCGTGACCAAAACTAGGGTTTTGGGCCAAAGGTTACCATGTGTTGGTTGGCGACCTTGGATGGCTAAGATTTGCATCTTAGATGGAAGGATGGCCGTTGATCGTCGCAAGCCTTTGTTTTGGTAGATGCATAGGGAAGGCCGACATGGTATGGCGCGGAAAGGTGGTTGGCATGCCATTGGAACATGTGGCATGGCCGGCATGCCTTGGCACGGTTTGGGCGTGGCCAAAACTAGGGTTTTGGCGTTGGGCCAAATGTTACCATGCGTTGGTTGGTGACCTTGGACGGTTAAGATTTGCATCTAATATGGAAGGGTGGTCATTGATTGTCGCACGCCTTCGATTTGTTAGCCATGAGGGGAAGGCCCATGGTATGTTTTAGGTGTGGCAAGGTGGCTGGAACGACATGCCATTTGCACATGTGGCATGATCGATATGCCTTGGCGCGGTTTAGGAGTGGACAAAACTAGGGTTTTGGTGTTGGGCCAAAGGTTACCATGCGTTGGTTTGTGACCTTGGACGACTAAGATTTTCATCTAAGATGGAAGGGTGGTCGTTGATTTTCGCACGCCTTCGTTTTGGCAGCCGTGAGGGGAAGGCCGGCATGGTATGGTTTAGGCGTGGCAAGGTGGCTGACACGGCATGCCATTGACACATGTGGCATGGTCGGCATGCTTTGGCGCGATTTAGGCGTGGAAAAAACTAGGATTTTGGATTTGGGCCAAAGGTTAGAATGTGTTGGTTGGTTACCTTGGACGGCTAAGATTTGCATCTAAGATGGAAGGGTGGTCGTTGATTGTCGCACGCCTTCGTTTCGGCAGCCGTGAGGGGAAGACCGACATGGTATGGTTTAGGCGCGGCAAGGTGGCTGGCACGGCATGCCATTGACACATGTGGCATGGTCGGCATTCCTTGGCGCGATTTAGGCGTGGCCAAAACTAGGGTTTTGGCGTTGGGCCAAAGGTTACCATGCGTTGGCTGGCGACCTTGGACGGCTAAGATTTGCATCTAAGATGGAAGGGTGGACGTTGATTGTCGCACGCCTTCGTTTTGGCAGCCGTAAAGGGAAGGCCGACATGGTATGGTATAGGCGCGGAAAGGTGGCTGGCACGGCATGCCATTGGCACATGTTGCATGGTCGGCATGCCTTGGCGCAGTTTAGGCGTGGCCAAAACTAGGGTTTTGGCGTTGGGCCAAAGGTTACCATGCGTTGGCTGACAACTTTGGACGGCTAAGATCTGCATCTCAGATGGAAGGGTGGCCGTTGATTGTTGCAACCCTTCGTTTTAGCATCCAGCGGCATGTAGCGGGGCCGGCATGGCTTTGGCATGGAATCGTGTATGGCATGGTTTGCCATTGGCACGATGGCGCGGCTGGAATGGTTGACATTCCTTGGAGCGGAGGTGTGAATGGCACGGCATCTCATTGGCACATGTGGTACGGCTGGCATGGTTGGCATGCCTTGGCGCGGAGACGTGGCTAGTATGGTTTGCCATTGGCACGGTGGCGCGACTGGCATGGTCGGCATGCTTTGGCGTGGATACGTGGCTAGTATGGTTTGCCATTGGCACGGTGGCGCGACTGGCATGGTCGGCATGCTTTGGCGCGGAGACGTGGCTGGCATGGTTTTCCATTGGCACGGTGGTGCGGCAGGTTGACATGCCTTGGCACGGAGATGTGGCTGGCACGGCGGCGCGGCTGGCATGGTTGGCATGATTTGGCGCGGAGACGTGGCTGGCATGGTTTACCATTGGCACGGTGTTGCGGCTTGCATGGTTGGAATGCCTTGGCGCGGAGATGTGGTTGGCACAACATGCAATTGGCACATGCGGATGGCATGGTTGGCATGCCTTGGCGCGGAGACGTGGCTGGCATGGTTTTCCATTGGCACGGTGGTGCGTCTGGCATGGTTGGCATGCCTTGGCCCGGAGATGTGGCTGGCACGGCATGCCATTGGCACATGCGGCTGGCATGGTTGGCATGCCTTGGCGCGGAGACGTGGATGGCATGGTTTTCCATTGGCACGGTGGTGCGGCTGGCATGGTTGGCATGCCTTGGCGCGGAGACGTGGCTGGCATGGTTTGCCATTGGCACGGTGGTGTAAGAATTTAGGGTTTTGTGTACGAAGGTGATGTCGGTCAATACTAAGGGTTCTACCATGGAACATGACACATATATATGTAAAAAAAAAGGTACCCTGGTAATTCTTACATAGGCCTGTTGAATGATTCAATAAACGCGCTAGTGGTTCTAGTGACGTCATGTCAGATATAAGGTTTTACGATTTTAACCCTAAGCTAAAAACCACCATCAACATTAAGTCCTCTGCTTAGCTCGGAACATGAGATATGTTGCGAGGTAAGCATAAGATGGTGACAGGCGAGGACAAAATCGAAATGACAAGTCATGAAAAGATGGTAAAGAATAACAGACTAACCTTTTTTGAGAGCTAAGGATAGTTCGTGATTCTCGTGTTGGCGGCCTTGCATAGATTCTACTTGTGGTGTTGCTGGCTATACCGTGAAGTAGTGAGATGTAGATTGTCATCTTGGAATGGGAGCCACAGGCGTTGGTAGGCTTGGAATGGGATCCGCAGGCGTTGGTAAGCTTGGAATGGGAGCCACAGGCGTTAGTCGGCTTGGAACGGGAGCCACAGGCGTTGGTCGGCTTGGAATGGAGGAAACTGGCTTCGGTCAGCGGAATGGTGGAAATTGTCTTCAGTCCGCAGAATGGTGTAAACTGGTTTCAGAACTTTGGCTACCAAACGATTGTGATGACGCTGGAACTTCGATTATCAAATGGTAGTGATGGCGCCTGGCAACTTTGTCGAAATCAGGGTTTGGGATGCCGAAACCCTAATTAGCGCTCCTTACTAAAATCGTTGTAGAATTATCGTACGAACTCGTATTTTGACGTTCCGCCCGTCTATCTGACTGGAAAAGAATTTCCTATCTCCGTACAAGGAAATATTTAGGTTTTGAGCTCGTTTAGGAGGTGAAAACGGCCCGACAGTGAAACTAAGGAAGAATTCAGGAGGGATGTTGCGGGCTCGGGGTAGCATACTCGCGCCGAGTCATCTGTTCCCGTTCATGGAGAAAGAAGGGAACTTTATTCTGTGCAAAACTTTAGAAAATCCATCCGTATGAAAATAGGTATTGACCTTCTTCTGTTTTTTTTTGCTCGTTTGTATCCGCGCTTTCATCTATAGTGTCTCTCCAGTGGATTCCAAAATTTACCAAACTCCATTGCATTCTTGGGACGGATGGATGAAATATATGCTCGTCAACGATCATGTCAGGGTTAATCTTGGAGATTGTGGTTGTCGTCTCGGTCCATCCTCGGCTTTAGGTTATTCAGTGTCTGGACCTTCTGATCGTGATGATGATGTGTTGTGAATGCTTGTATGGTCGAAAACTTCTGGCGCCCCCGGATGAAATAGGGATACGTTTCGTTTCCGATGTGCTGCTATCAAGTCTTCTAGGACTTTGTTCTAAGCGACATCCTTCGAACCATCTTCTGAATCTTGGACTATCGTATGGAATGAGATGTGCTAAGAAGTCCCTAGTTATACTTCGGTTTGATCTGATGGCATGGATGAATATGTGAATGTATCTTTGTGGCATGCTCTTGAAGTCTTCGGTGTACATGTATGGCTTCGTGTTGAGAAATTCCTGCGGCTCGTGAAACTTCGACATTGATGATGTTGAAACCAGAAATAACCTGGTTGAGGGGAGTGAAAGCGTCTCATGTTGGTAGTCCCCATGTGTATCATATTTTCATTGCATCGCCTTGAATCCACGTCCACGTGATTTGATACAAGCTTATCGTACTCTTCTGGATGTGACGCCGGGATGCTCAGGATATCGCATTGACGAAATATTCTGGATAGCGAAGATATAGGAATGAGAGAGTTATGTTGTTTATCATGGCTCCCTCTGTTTCTTCAAGAAAATGTTTCATTCGCGTCTCTGGAGTTATCTCATGAGTCTTTGATGGTCTTCGATGGACTGTGAAGAGAAGTCTCCAGTCGCATTTTTCTTCAGTTTCTGAAGTTGTTTTCCTGTGAGCAGGCTTGGGATCTTCCGCAGCCTCGTAAAGTGTTGAAGGCGTCTTCTAGACAGAGAGGTTATGATATTCTTGCGTTGCACCCTTGAAAAGTAGATGACCTTGTTGCGGCTATGGCATTTTGGTTGACTGTGTTTTCTGAGCTTTGACAGTGAAGGGATTCCGTATATATCCTCAATCCTCAAGTATGGTTTACATGTTTCCATCTTTGTAGTGATTGCTGCTGTGGTGAAGCTCTGGATGGTATCAACAAATGAGCGGCAACAATTCTTGGTAGCAGATGTAATCAAAAGAGACTACATTGTCGTAGTAACAAAGTAGGTTGGTTGGAATTGTATGGGCATCCGTGGAAGTAAAAGGATTGGCTGGAGTTGTGCGGGAATCCATGGAAGTAAAAGGATTGGCTGGATGCGTAAGCGAGCAAACTGTCCATGACTACGAAGATTGGTTGGCTGTGATCATGATCCTTGACATGGGGAGCGTGGTGGTACGACCCTTTTGCAGGAAGAAGCGTCATTGAAGCATGTTCATCTCTTGGAGAAGATGTTGAAGCTTAAGAAGCCGAGCGTTGAAGCCTCGTCTTCGGATCGTAGAGAAGCTTATGGAGAGAATGCTGAGGGCGAGCGTTGAAGCGGAGCGGCTGTCGGAGTGATCGTTGTAGCGGATTCACTGCTAGAGGATGTTGAAGCAGAGCGGCTGCGTTAATCAGTGTGCTGTCAAACTGGACACTCTTCAAGAGAACAATGGTTAAGAGTCCCCAGTTCCATCTATCAATCGTGCTTTTCCAGGAGAGGTTGGGGTATGGGAATGGCTTCTCTAGTTGGAAATAGCTGCTTCCCTGATGCAGTGCGGTTGAGGGCTGCAAATATGCCTTGACGTTGTTCCTTAGGGAAATATAGAATCTCACATAAATGTTTCATCATAGACTGCACGATTTTGCGGGCGAAGTCCCCATAAGTCATGCATCTCCTGACAGGGAAAAGAGTCTTTGTGAACTCAGGGGGGTTGCTGATTTTTCTTTGCTTCGATTTTGGAGAAGTCGTTCCTGATCTTTTCGTGTTATGAAATTAGATTGTTGATTCCCTTCTACTGGGCGTTCAAGAGAAACGCTGTAAGGATGCAAGCTGCTGGCGCAGGGAAGATGCAAGATGTTGTAAAGATGCAAGCTGTTAGCGCTGGAAAGGATGCAAGCTGCTGGCGCTAGAAAGATGCAAGCTGCTGTAAAGATGCAAGCTGTTAGCGCTGGAAGGATGCAAGCTGCTGGCGCTGGAAAGATGCAAGTTGTTACCACTGGATCGGCTTGGAATGGGCGCTGGCTTGGCATGGACGATGGCTTGGATTTGGTATGGCGCAGACTGTCGGCTGGGCATGGCACGTACTGTTGGCTTGGCACGGCGCTGGCTTGACGTGGCGCGAACTTGTTATTGCGGGCCCAGTTGCCTCTTTCCATACTATCTCAAATAGAAAATCATTTCCTTATTCAAATTCCAAAAGTGTTATGCGTATGAAAGGGGTTGGCTCTCCTTTTTATCTCGTATCTTTGTTCTAACGTCCTGGTGTTAGCGGTAGAAATAAAGTGGGCAAGCATATTCCAGCTATGTACTCCAGCGTTTCTCTTTCAATTTGTTTTCTTGTTTTCTTGTGTTGGTGCAAACCCTAGCCATAGGTATTGCTTCCATAAATCTGTAAAAATATTGTTCTTCTGAACTGGTGTAAATCCTAGCCGTGGGTATGCCTTTCATAAACTTGTAGAAACACTGCGTCATAAACAATTCCTCTTAGAATATCACCGAGCAACGTCGGCTACCTCATGAATATGACGGGTAATCATTATTATGCAAAGTAGGCAGGTACGGGTAGGTGACTGTTTTTCTTTTTTGAAAGGAAAACAAAGCGCTTGGTTTATGGTTTTGATTTTCTGGATTTTTGGGTTGATAGACAAGTATTACCCCTGAGGGTTTTGGATTATATTTTGGAATGAACTGTTTTAGAATATTGATGTTTTTGGTTATGAATATAAGTGGCATGAGTACCCCAGGGAAGTCATGGAATTATGAATGTTATGCGATAGTAGAAAGCATGAAACACGGGAAAAATATGTCTACCAGTTTTTTATCTCCACGTGAAGATTTGAAGTAGTAGACCATGTATTTTGTCTAGCAAGACTTACTCGGTTTTTCGGATCTCCTGATGAAAGGAATCTCCCGGGTGTAAGACCGAGTTTTCTGGGAAGCACCGTCGTGACCGTGGAAAGTCCCCAGTCATCCCTTATCGTGTCATGACTGGAAACCGGGCTGTCTGGTAACTGAGTTGTGGATCCCTGGGCGGGTCGTTTGGATTCTACCGTCATGACGTCTGGGTCGAAATATGAGATCGAGGATTGAAAGTAGACATTGTAACTATTGATGGTGGTTTTTAGCTTAGGATTAAAATCGTAAAACCATACATCTGAAATGATGTCACTACAACCACTAGCGCATTTATTGAATCATTCAACATACCTACATAAGAATTACCAGGTTACCTTTTTTTATATACATGTGTCATGTTCCACGGCAGAACCCTTAGTATTGACTGACATCATCTTTGTACATAACAAACCCTAATTCTCATGCTACCGCTCCAAGGTATGACAACCATGCCAGTCGCACCACTGTGCCGATGGCAAACCATCCCAGCCACATCTCCGCGCCAAGGCATGCCAACCATGCCAGCCACATCTCTGCGCCAAGGCATGCCAAGAATGCCAGCCGCACCACTGTGCCATTGGCAAACCATGCCAGCCACATCTCCGCGCCAAGGCATGCCAACCATACCAGCCGCACCACTGCGCCAATGGAAAACCATGCCAGCCATATCTCCGTGCCAAGGCATGCCAACCATGTTAAATAAATAAACTAAGACCACTGAGAAAATGTAGATCAACTAAATTGCTCATGATTTGTCAACAGAAGCGATAGACGCACCGAGGGATTAATCCCACAACCTCGGTGCTCTCTCACAAATATGAGGGCCCACCTTTGAGTTTAGCAGGGAACCACATATTTATGGCGGATCCCAAAAAATTGTGAGAGAACACCGAGGCTGCGGGATAAATCCTTCGGTGTATCTATCATTTCTGAATTGTCAATGTGTAAAAGATTGCGAGTCAATATAATTCCGAAAGTCATCCTTGTCCAGCTATACGTTCGGGTAATAGTTTAGTAGTTTTTCCACGCAAACTATATTATGTTAATTTGGCTTGGACCTATGAAATATGCTATGTGAAAGAATGTCTTAAATTTTTCCAGAGGACGAAAGAATATTGGGAGGTTGTTAGTTTATTTTCAGTTTGGTAAGTCAGTTTATGGATTCGTAGATACGTACTTTTTCATTTGAGCATGGAGCTTTGTTAATACATGCACACTAATAAGAATGATCCGAGAAAGGTATCCCGCAAAGTAAGGTTTCCTTAGAGCATCTCCAAGAAAAGGTGGAAGATTTATTTTTTAGTGACACATAGGATTTTAGACCTTCATTTTAACTAAATCCATCTCCAACAATAGGTCATATAAAATAGGAGGGATGAAAAACTAATTTTGAAGAAAGTCTTATCTTAACCTCCGAATGACCTCCATGTCATATTTTTTATTTTTAATAATTAATTAAAAAAGAATTAAACGGTTAAGATTTCATCACAAAAAGTTTTCTAAGGATCAAACCTCTATACTGTTGGAGATGGTTTTCTAATCATGGGGTCCTATATTTACTATATATATAAATTCTTTTAAATAAGGGTCTCAAAATAAAATCCACATAGAATTTTTAACACCCGCTGTTGGAGATGCTCTTATGAGCGAACTGCTTTAGGAATTGTTTTGCTACAATTTTGCAAAGTTTGTCATATCTTTAGGTTGTTGATTTTTTTTTTTTTAGGTTGTTGATTTTGTTATCTACTTATTTAGTATTTTTTGTATGAATAAAGATTAGCTACTAACTCCGTGGCTCGCTTCAGAAGAAAACATTGGGGGTTCGACGGCTTTGCAATCTAATTACATTCTATCCCTAATCATCGTAGAATTCTGGTTCCGTCCCTGAGTTGCCAAATCTATAAACATCACCCAAAATACATATTTTCATGTGTGTTTTTTGAAAGAAAATAATAATTAATAGCCCCCTTAAAAATTTAAGATTTAGCTGATTGGATATTTTTAGCCCATAGACTTTAAATCCTGCTTCGGTTGCTGGGTGTATGGATTTGTAGTCATGTTCTTTTTCATTTGAGCATAGAGCTTTGTTAATACATGTGCAGTGATAAGAATGAGAGGCTCAGACAGGTATCCCGCACAGTGTTAGTAAGGTTTCCTTGGGAGTGCTGTAGGTAAGCTACAATTTTGTGAAGTTTATCTATTATTCAATTTTCCTGCCAACTTGACCACAATGTTGATATGGCCGAGTTGGTCTAAGGCGCCAGCTTAAGGCGCTGGTCCGAAAGGGCGTGGGTTCAAATCCCACTGTCAACAGTTAATTTTTCTTCTTTTGTCTTTATTTTTTCCTTTTTTTTTTTTTTTTCTGTTTTGTTGTTGTTTCTTCTAGCTAAATGTCTAGTCTCGTATCATTTGATCGTTTCAATCAATTTATTGAAAAACAGAATCTGTTTGGCTTAAAAAGATTTTTACCGCCCTCGAGCAGGAAATCTATCGAGTTGAATGAAACATAAAATGAAAGGTTAAAAACACATCGAGTATAATATATGAGAACTCTCAACGAAAACGACATAACTCTTAATTGTTTGCTTTGAAGCTAATACAAACCAAAAGACTCCTTCAGGAAATAAACTAAAACCACTAAGAAAACGTAGATCAGCTAAAACTTGCTAATGAAACCGTAAATGTGTTCACTAATCTCATTAGGTTTTTCTTCATTGATGAAATGAGCAACTCCTTCCATTACTACCACGTCCTCGAGCAACGGCACATCTCTCTTGAACCCACCACCGTGTATATATTCTTTGGCTCCCGGAGTCGTATATGTCAAGTCCTGGTCCCCAACTATGAACTTCACCGGTACCTTCACTTGAACCCCATTCCATGGTGCAGTTAATTCCCAACTTCTACACAAATTATTCAAGACTTCTCTCAAGATAATATATAACACAATTAGCAAGTGATTTGAGCAACATATAAGTAAACAATATGTACATACAGATCAAGGGCTCTGTAGTAGTTCAATCCCCCCTTGAAGCCGGTCTTTTCGAATTTAGACGCATAATACTGGATGTCATCTTCGGTTAACCAAGATGGTAATGGAACTGGAGTCTCTGGTAAAGCTCCAAAGCTTACTCCCTTGGGTACAAATAACGGACCTGTTTTCCGGTGTGTGAGCATTGCCCTCATTAAGGCTGAAGTATCTGCACTAGCATACTCTGCTTCGATTTCTGGCTCCTGTCAAAAACAAGATTTGTAATCACTTGCTTCGATTTATGGATTTTCAGGTGTTGAGAATGATCTGCACGGTAATTTAACAGCTCAAACTTTACTGGTCATACCTGGAACCTACAAATATAGTAGTCGTCGCCAAAATAAGCTCTCAAACGCTCAAGGGGTTTCTTGGTTGGATGTCTCGGAGGAAAGGCGACGCTGAGAATCACCATCCCCTTGATTTTGTCAGGCCTAAACAAAGCAAATTGCCATGCGATGATCGCACCCCAATCATGACCCACCAAAAACACCTGAAGGCGTTATGAAAAGACAACTTGACCGTAAAAAACTTTGCAATTTTATCCGACATTTTTGACTTTGGAGGCAGTAAAATTTTTAGTACCTGTTCAACACCAAGGGAATCAACAAGAGCAATGAGATCTCCAACTATATGGTGATAAGTGTATCTAGTGGCAGAAGTGGGTGCATCGGTGTCGCCATATCCTCGCAAATCAGGAGCAACAGCTCGATAACCACGACCCGAGAGCTCAAGGATTTGATGTCGCCATGAGTACCAAAGTTGAGGATATCCATGAAGGAACAACACAACTGGTCCTTCTCCTTTCTCTGCTACATGCATCTTGATCCCATTCACTTCTACCATTCTGTGTTGTATTTCCTCCATGATCACAGTCTGTCTTAGCTGGTTTTCCTCTCTAGCTAGTCTTGAATTCTTTTACTTTTACTTGATTTTGTTTATATTGATGGTGATGGTGTTATATTTAGGGTGAAACATGTGAGATGGAAAAGCTTGTTTCTTCGGGTCTCTAGTAAAGAGTGTACTCATGCAGTATGGTTGGAGAGTTAATGCATATCAATGAAACTCACAGTGTACTTCATTAAAACTCCAACTGTCCAACGTACAAGTGCTGTTGACAAATTAAAACCACAAGTAATTTTTTTTTGCAGTACACTCTTGGTATGACCCAATTCCTGAGGCAAAAGAAACAAGGGCAACCTAATCAATGTCCCATCTTAATCTTAAATGTGACAGTTAGGGGGTCAGGGTTACTTACTAATTAGGGGAGTCTTGGGTGAAGCATCATTCAGTTCCTAGTCTTTGGTCAAACTGCAAAAGGTGTCGAGTAGACTAAAATAATCTCACAATACATCAAGTACGTAAAACAGTAAACTTCAAGTACCAGTCGCTAAACCAACAAACATCAGATTTCCTCTTCTGCTGAACTCCGATGTCAATTTCTGTATCCCTTTTAGTAAGAGTGTCATACTAGGAACCACTCTACCTCTGGGATCAGGAGTTCCTGTAAAAGTCTGGCTGGCACCTTCATTTTTGTAAAGCGATCTCCTGTCTGTCCAACTAAAAAAATATAAACATTAAACCCATTTGTTTATATATCTGAAGATGATTTCTGAACTTAAACTTATAAAGACTAAAGAATGCAATTTGCAAACCGTGGATATAAAGTTCATGAACTGATTCGAGTGAATCAAATCATCTTTGCTTCAATTGTGTCTTGTGTAGTACATAAGATTTCCTTGCAATTGAACAAGTCTCTAACTAGTTCAATTGAGTCATTTGAACTAGTTATGATGAAGAAGAATATGGTTGGTATGAAATGCTCATATGACTAACCTTTTGGTTAACTATTGTTGAACCGACAAATGTACACGTTTGGGTACGGTTAACAAACCTAGAAGCGTGCATTTCATTTGTGTATAACAAGCTAAGTTTTCGATCTAATGGTTGAGAAATATTAGCTTGAATCTAAATCAGGTTTTCGTCTAACGGTGGATATTGTTTGCTTTGTGACCAAGGCGAAACCCTGATTTGAAAGACTATATAAGAGGACATCTAGCAACTCTGCAAAACTAATCCCCACACCTCACGTGTGATACTAGTTTGCGTACTGGAGTCGTTTCTCCTTTAACCTTTGGTTTTCTTCTTCTAAAACCAGGTTAACGACTTAAAGACTTCATTGGGATTGTGAAGCCAGACCGATACTACTTTTATCGTAGTTGTGTGATCTGATCTGCATCTTCTATCGTACAAGTACAATCAGATTGATTGGCTTGAGATTAATATCTCTGATAGGAAAGATATAAAAAGTAGTCACAAACATCTTCGTCTCATTATTTCTGATTCCGCGACATCTTGTTTCGCTACGTCCTTGTAGTTCTCCATATCGTCCTCTTCAGGGTGATTTGAGACTGACATAGAATCAGGAGTAACTTGATGATAATGCTTAAAAGAATTAATCGAAGAAGTTTGCTCGTTCTTATTACGATCACAAATCAAAATGAAAGCAACCTCCTGTGTTAAACTAAACAGTTGACATTCCATATTTTCAATTCTTTTAGTCAAGGCTTCCCTTTTTAGTAGAAACACTTCTGGGGAAGTAAGATTGTTCATCGTGGAAAAATCAGGGTTGTTAGGAGGACAAGTGTGATTATTATCAAAGAGATTAAGAGATCTTTCACAGATATCATCCTCAGGACAATAGTCAAGAGTAGCCATCATGCTTTAGTTAACTCACTTAACTCCTCATCATAACTTTTGGAAGAATCATGGATACTTCTATAGCACTGGGAATAAGTATTATTATCATAGATTTTCTGAACTTTTATGTCCTTTTTTTATGGCTGATTGGGATTTCTTTTGAGACTTTCTTTTATTTTGTCTCAGAGTTTTCTTAATTTGTTGTATAAACAGTGACAGAGTTGAGTTAAAGCAATTCTCAACCTTGTATCAATCAATTTACGACGTCGAGACTTTTTATCAGATATAGCAACATGGTTGCTTAACACGTGACGTTTTTCTCTTTGACAAGATCGAATATTTTAAGATTTCCAACAAGAGTATTTCTGGAAAGTGTATCAAGGTTATTGCCCTATGATGGCATGCTTCTTAGAGTCGTATCTAGATGGCAGCGAGATATGAGGATTTTCATCAGAATATCCTTTTCAGGAATAGTCTTACCCAATGCAAAAGATGCATTAACAATTTCAGACACTTTGTGATTAAACTCATCAAATGAATCTTCATCTGCCATACAAAGGGTTTCCCAGTCGGAAATTAGGTATTGAAGCATGACTTCCTTTTCACTGGTATTCCCTTCAAATACGGTTTCCAAGATATCCCAAGCATCTTTAGACCGAGTGAACGTAGTCACATGGTGCTGAAGATCTTGGTAATGACATGAATGATGGCGTTTAAACCGTCGTAATTTTTATTTGGAGCAAGAATCTCAGCAGGTTCATATGCACCAATATCCTTTGGAACGGTCGCATCTCCTACTGCAACAACGAGAGCCTCATAGCCATTAACTACATAAAGCCATGATTGAAAATCACGCGCTTGAAGAAAGGCACGCGTAGCAATTTTCCACCATAAGTAATTTGAGCCATCGAAGACTGATGGTACGTTTATAGAGATAACACTTCTGTCCATACCAGATCGCTACAAACAAAGACTTATAAGGCCTTTAATGTGTTTGCCTGCTCTAATACCAATTGAAAATGATGGGGTACAACTGTTAGAGCATTACTCGGTCGAACTCGTATGCGTTTCTATCTCAAGCATGTTTGTCAATGTTAGTGATCAAAACTATGAGTCTTGATTTCTAGTCTATTATAGCTAAGTCTTGGACTAGGATAGAAAGTGTAGTTGATCTCAAGGACTTCAAGGCGATTCATCGTACAAGTAGAAGTACTACTCAAGGAACCAGTGTAACTTCTCGATAAAAAGGTATGTGAAGACTTGAACTTATATATCACTCAAAAGTCTATCTACTCTATCTCCTACTCTTTGAGAAAAGAAGTCGTATGCTATATATATAGACTTGGATTATACACATCTGGTATTTCGAGCCGACTATACCTCGCATATCTATATCTCGAGATATGTGTTGGTAAGTTTTTCGCTTCGATCAAGTTTATCTTTACCATGTAACGAAAGTCATGATATGTTTCAATCATCTTGAAAATTGCTTTGACGAGAAATGGTGTAACAACTATATAACGTCCTCTAAGAATGTTTCAATGATTGAAATGAGAGTTTAGATTACATAACCAATGGTGGACATAAGCATTATTGTGGAAACACATTTATGTGTAAGTCCTATTCCATGAACCAAAGTTTGCGAACTTTGTTGATCAAGAGAACCAGATGGCGTGAGCGAAGTCCGCGAACTCAGTCCGCGAACTGCCGAAGTTCTCAAACCCGAAAATTTCTGCTGGAGTTGACAAACTATTTGGGAGAAGCTAAGTCCGCGAACGGAAGAAGTTCTCATTATCGAGAATTTCTGCTGGAGTTTGTAAACTCTGCCCGGTAACTTAAGTCCGCGAACCTAGTCTGCGAACTTGAGAAGGTTATATATCTGAAGATGATTTTTGAACTTAAACTTAAAAATAATAAGGAATGCAGTTTGCAAACCTTGGCTATAAAAGTTCATGAACCGATTCAAGTGAATCAAATCATCTTTGCCTCAATTGTGTCTTGTGTAGTACATAAGATTTTCTTGCAATTGAAAAACTCTCTAACTAGTTCATTTGAAGTCATTTGAACTAATTATGGTGAAGAAGAACATGGTTGATATGAAATTCTCATATGGATAATCTTTTGGTTAACTATAGTTGAACCAACGAGTGCATACGTTTGGGTACGGTTAACAAACCTAGAAGCGTGCATTTTCAAGTGTGTGTAAAAAGCTAAGTTTTCGATATAACGGTTGAGAAATATTAGCTTGAATCTAAATCGGGTTTTCATCTAATGGTGGATATTGATTGCTTTGTTACCAAGGTAACTTAATTACAAACCCTGATTTGAAATACTATATAAAGGAGACATCTAGTATTGTTCAAAACTAATCCCCACACCTTACGTGTGATACTAGTTTGTGTGCTAGAGTGGTTTCTCCTTTAACCTTTGGTTTTCTTCTTCTAAAACCAGGTTAACGACTTAAAGACTTCATTGGGGTTGTGAAGCCAGACCGATACTTCTTTTATCGTAGTTGTGTGATCTGATCTTGCATCTTCTATCGTACGAGTACAATCAGATTGATTGTCTTGAGATTGATATCTCCAATAGGCGAGGTATAAAAAGTAATCACAAACATCTTCTTCTCATTGTTTGTGATTCCGCAACATCTTGTTTCGCTACCATACGATTAAGATTGTTGTGAGGTGATTGATTTATCTAGGATGTTCTTCGGAAATATAAGACCGGGTTATCAATTGGTTCCTGTTCACCTTGATTATTATCAAAAGACGGAACAAAAACTTTAGGGTTTTCTGTGGGAGAAAGATCGATCCTTTGATAGACTTTTTTCTGTGAGACAGATTTGTTTATTGTCAAAGCCTGCGATTTTGGGTCGTAGCAACTCTTAGTTGTGGGTGAGATCAGCTAATGGAATCAATTGCGCAGTATCCTGTTGGGATCGGAGGCGTAGGGAGTACAACTGTACCTTGGATCAGTGGGAGACTGATTGGGGTTCAACTACAGTCCATTATGAAGTTAGCTTGGAGTAGGCTAGTGTCTGTAGCGGCTTAATACAGTATGTGTTCAATCTGGACTAGGTCCCGGGGTTTTTCTGCATTTGCGGTTTCCTCGTTAACAAAATTTCTGGTGTCTGTGTTATTTCAGTTTCCGCATTATATTGTTTTATCTTTATAATTGAAATAATACAGGTTGTGTGTTAGATCATCAATTAGAGTAATCCAACCTTTGGTTGTTGATTATCATTGATTGATCCTTGGATATTGGTCTTTGGTACCATCCAAGTTATTCCTTGTATTTTATTAGTACTCCAAGTTTCTGTTTTGAGGAAATCAAATCAAGAGAGAGAGATATAAACTTGTTGATGTAATTTTAATTGGTTGAATCTTGTTGATTCTCTTAAAAGTATATTCGATTTTGTCCATACAGATTGCTAAACGAAATATTGGGTTGTGTTGTTAGACCCCCGCCTTTTCAATTGGTATCAGAGCAGGCAAACATGTTCAAGACCTTACAAGTCTGTGTTTGTAGCGATCTGACTCTATGGAAATGGGTGCTATCTCTATTAACGTACCACCAGTCTTCGATTGATCTAATTACTTATGGTGGAAAATTTCTATGCGAGATTTTCTTCAAGCGCGTGATTTTCAATCATGGGTATATGTTGTTAATGGCTATGATGCTCCCGTTATGGCAGTTCGAGATGTAAACGTTCCCAAGAATAATGGTGAATATAATCCTGCCGAGATACTGCTGCAAAGCAAAATTTCGACGGTTTGAATGCCATCATACATGCCATTACCCCAAATCTTCAGCACCATGTGTCAAATTGCACTAGGTCGAAAGATGCTTGGGATATCTTAGAAACTGTATTTGAAGGAAACTCTAGTGAAAAGGAAGCTAGGATTCAAAACCTTAATTCTGATTGGGAGAACCTTCGTATGGCAGATGAAGATACATTTGATGATTTTAATCACAGAGTGTCTGAAATTGTTAATGCATCTTTTGCATTGGGTAAGACTATTCCTGAAAAGGACATTGTGATGAAAATTCTCAGATCGCTGCCATCAAGATACGAGTCTAAGAAGCATGCTATCGTTGAGGGAAATAACCTTGATAATCTTTCCAAAAATACATTGGTTGGAAAGCTAAAGATATTTGATCATGAGCATACATCCAAAATCGGAAAGGATGTTGCCTTTAAAGCACAGAAGAACACTAAGTTACTTGATAAAAGTAAAAGTTTTTATGTCTCTGAGGATGATCAGTCTGGGGGTGATTTTTCGAATGAAGATCTTTACAAATCAGTCTCCTTGATCACAAGACAGTTTAGGGATCTTCTATTGAAGAGAAGTAAACGGTTTTCAAGAGACAAACCTAGGTCGTCAGATAAACCTCACAATCACGTTTCTCCTAAAAACAGGGATGCTGACGAGGCTGATGACGAGGATATTCCACAGTGCTTTAAGTGTACAGGTTTTGGTCATTTTGAAAACGAGTGCCCAAATCGTAGAAAATACACTGGGAACAAAGGTCTTGCTGTAACACTTGATGAGATGTCTGAGATCTATGATTCTGATGAAGATAGGAAATCAAGTGTTGGCCTTCTATATGAAAACATTGATTTTGATAATTGTAGCAATACATATATCAACCTTTATGGTTTCGTGAAGAAGAGAATCGATTTAAGATGGAAGAATCAATTGACCCATCCTTTGGAAACTCTGGTTGTAATGTTTCAGGATCTACTATGTGTCTGGCTGCTTTCACACCATAGATGCCTGAATACTATCCAAGTTTGACGTGCTCGTTTTGTTCTCAGAAGGGTCATGAACTATCAAGATGTTACAAGTACAAACATCAAGTGAGGCACGCCAACAAACTTCAACCAAGATCAAATCGATTGGCAAGGAAGCTTAAACTTTCTCAGAAGACTGCTGAGGTATGTAGGATTTTATCTTCATATAAGAAGTTGGTTTCCAAAGACAAAATAAGACCATTAGAGAAGAAGGTATGGTCAAATCGCTTTGATAGACATAAGTCTGAGGATTCCTCTCAAGAGAAAATGGTGGACAAATTGTTGTTCACCACATCACAAATTAATTGTGTTGTTTGGTAAATCTTGTCTCATGTGCCTAATCAAAAAGATATAAGATTGTGTACCTCTCAGGATTTTTTAAAAGGTTTTTTTATTTAGGATTGTTTTTCCTGTCTATCAAATAAAGTAAAGGGTTATTATCGAAAATTCTACTCTTTATAGGGTTTAGAATTGGGCGTCCACGAACCTTTTTAAAGGTTGCGAACCCTACATTCCTTTTTCCTCTCTGATATCTTTTGTATCTTAAGACTGCTTGATGAGATTGTGAATTCCACTCACAAAAACCAGTTGTTTATAACTGTTCTCTAAGCATCATGTCTTTGGATGGAAAAGATGTCAACATGATTGTTAAGCCATCAATCAAGGAAAAATAGAATGTTAGAGCATTGCTCGGTTGAACCCACCAAGCGTTGGTATGTCAAGTTTGGTTGTCATATTTTAGTGAATCAAAACTCATGTTAAGAGTCGCTTGATTATGTACTAGAGTTAAACTTCGTATAGGTTAGCTTGAAAGCATTAGGATATGAGACATTACAAGTATTGCGAAGTCTTGAAGATGTGAAGAAGCAAGGAGCTACAACGACAACAATCATCCTTCCACTTGAGGTTAGTGATATTTGACTTGAACTGTTTCATTCCCTAACGTATCTTTCAAGTCGTGCATATTGAAAACATAACTGTGAAGCATATATGAACTCTAGATAGACATAGTATTAAGGAATACAATACGAGGTTTATTGCTTAACCATTAAACTTTGTAGATAAGACATCACCATAATCACTTGAATGATATTGTGATTATGTATGGGTATGAGGTGAGGATTTCATCCTAGAGAACAATGTTTACATGTGTTCTAAGGAAGTAAGTTCATAAACTTGTTTGTGAACCGAAAAGGAAATTGCCAGGAGTTATTGGTTTTGTTATTCATTGCATATCTTATGAACAACCAATATGTGTGATAGAGTATAACCGCTCACAACTTGTTGTGTTCTAGGTAGAACTATTCACAGAGTCCTGACTTTTGTATTGGTATAACTTTAATTAGTAAAACCAATATTAAGTAATCACCTGTGGTATGATCGGATTATGTCTTCCTTGGGGAAAGGGAACCGATCCTAGTAAGGGAAAGGGAACCAATCCCTGTAAGGGAAAGGGAACCGATCCTTGTAAGGGGTGTAGTACATCAAGGGGAACCGATCCTTTTATGGAGTGCAACAAGGTTTATAGAAGAATGGGGAACCGGTCCTAAGGACATGTGCAACACATATAAGTTAGATACCATATATATGTGGGGAATCGATCCTAGTACCTAGTCAACCGAATCTTTGGGAATCTAGTGTGACTGTGCGTAGTACACACATGGAGATAGAACCGAAAATTGTTTTGGTAGAACCGTAAACCCATGATTGTGATTGAATGTTGGTTTGATCAATCACATAGTTCTTGAAAGTCAGATGAACCAATTCTAAACTTGTTTGTAAGTGTGGCAAATCGGTTTCAAGGTTGTAAGTGTAAAAGAGAACTTACAAAGTAAAGATATCGACAAACTTTGAAAACGTGCTGTGAATGTTTATTTCTATAATTGTTCAAAGATATTCCTTAACGGCTAAGGGAAGAGAATCCCAAGATCGAAACATAAGTAAGTTAAGAATCTTTTAATTCAGGTTATTAATTTATCTTTGTAGGGAAATTACAGAATTAGGAATGTGTATTTACTAATTAGATTTTCCGAGAGATTTTGATTGTTATTTTTGGACATAGCATTTCCAGGAATTATGGAAACCGAATTTATCCTTTAATGAATATCTTGAGAATATTTTCGGTTTTGGAAATTCCTTGGTGTCCAAACTTCCTTGTCTATAAATACACGAAGTTTTCCTTTCTAGCAAACTAATCCTTCATAACAACAGACTTCCTCTTTTGTCTTTGTTACTGGTGTATCTTCCTATCGGAGAGTAGAGTAATATAATTAGGTGAAATCTCTTACGACCGCTCGTTTTAAAGTCTTCTTTGGGATTGAGAAGCTCTAGCGCGACCAGTTTGTGGGAAACTAGATAATTGCGGTTTATCTTTGTTTTTGATTGATTTGATTAACTAATGGTGGTTGAAATCTGATTGCACCTAGTTTTTTTATTCTTGAGAATCTTCTCTTCTGATATAAGATTCACTCAAACTAGTTCATAGTTTCGACAGGGATCTTTAGACTGTTGTTAGTTCTAAAGACGATCTTGTGATAATCCATTGTTAACAGACTCCGTTCTGTGTGTGATTGATCACAAGAGATTCAAGTGATTGTGTGCAGGTTTTTATTAAATATTTAAGAAAATTTGAAGACAAAGAAGATATTGAAGATCTGACTTGGGTTTTATAATCTTTGGTGTGCAAAATACTTGTTCGGGTAAAAGAGGATCCAATTAATAATCGGTTTATCCTTCTGGTGGATTGGATTGATTAATTGAGTAGATCGGCATCAACACGGTTCTTCGGATTAAAGGTGTTGTTGGCTTAATCTTAATCGATTACCTTTGGATGATTGAACATAAAATAAATCTAGACCCGACAAAGGAGTTTATGTTGAGATAAACGGAAGAGCCTTTGTCCGACTCATATCACTTGGTTGAATAGAGTTGATACAGAACAATTTCTTGTTCCTTTACTGTTTGGAATACGAACCAAAGGGATTGTTCCAAGTACGTGACTTATTCATAAGTCAAAGGCATGGGAATACATACGGAACTAGGTGAACTATAGGGTTAGTTACTTGGTCTCACCTATACGAAGTTAAGTGTAATTTTGTGTAGCGGCTTAATCCTGAGAGTATTCAATTCTGGACTAGGTCCCTGGGTTTTTCTGCATTTGCGGTTTTCTCGTTAACAAAATCTTGTTGTGTCATTTACTTTTATTTTCCGCATTATAATTGTTTTATTATAATTAAAGTAAATTACACAAACGTTAATTCCTATTTACTTGATAAGCAATCCTATTGTGTTTGGTTAAGTCTGAACCTTTATATCAAGTAAACATACTTCGTTGTTGTATTGTCTCGATGTCGTATCCATAGACGATCATACGAAGTGTGAACCGATTAGTTGTATTGTCTCGACTCAGTCCATAGACAAACACTTTCGGAGAAAGGACTTATAGGTAGGAAAAGTTTTAGCTTGAGGTATATTTGGGTACCCTCGTCTTTTCAATTGGTATCAGAGCAGGAAAACACGAAAATATTTAGCAATCTTTGTTTGGTGTGATCCAACCTATAAGAAATGAATCTAATGTCCAATTAAATTAACGTCACAAGATTTTCAGAAGATCTTTCACAAGACTCTGATGAATACTCCACAACTCTTGTCAAGATATTAGACAACATGATTGAACAAAACCAGTCGCTAGCTGATGTAATCAGTAATATCGTGAGTGATAAAAAACTGGCAAAAGCTTTGGATGGTTCCAAGGATCCTTTAAAATGTTCAATTTAGACATCTATATGTTGTAAACAGACTAAGAAGAAACAGTCCAGAAATTTCCTTCAAAAAGGATGGATTCATTTATGTCAGAAAATTTGTTTAACAAAACTTCTGATTAATCGCGTTATAAATCTTCATAAGATCTTAACAATCCTTCCTAAACCTGGTGAACAATGTCTGGGAGCCTTCGCTTTATAAACAACTTCACCATTCCAGTGGTTCCTCGATAGTGGTTGTAGTAGACATATGACAGGTGATCTCTCCTGGTTCACAAGGACTGAAGACTATAAGGGAGGGTCGG
This sequence comes from Papaver somniferum, assembly GCF_003573695.1. NCBI lineage: Eukaryota > Viridiplantae > Streptophyta > Magnoliopsida > Ranunculales > Papaveraceae > Papaver > Papaver somniferum. The sequence continues at coordinate 7,443,068 of NW_020651082.1, read as the reverse complement.
TAACATTCGGAGATGGAAGCAGTTGTCTTATTAGCAAGAAATGTACAATCAAACTTCCTGGTATTCCTGAAATTCATGATGTTGTTTACGTTAAGGGTATGAAAGCAAATCTTTTGTCTGTAAGTAAAATTTGTGATAAAGGTAACAAAGTTATCTTCAATATGAAAGGATGTGATATTGAAGACAAGTCCGGAAAATAATTTCTTGAGGACGTAGAAGTATGAATAATTGTTACCTTCTTGATATACAGTCCAATCTGTATTGTAACTTGACTAAGGTTGAGTCAACCCATTTGTGGCATGAACGGTTTGGTTATATCAACTACCGTATGCTAGGAAAGCTCATTAATCGTGAACTTGTCAAAGGTGTCCCAAAAATCAACACTAAAGTAGAAGGTGTTTGTGAAGCATGCCAAAAAGGTAAGCAAGGAAAAATTCCACACAAATCTTCTCGAGACATAGCCACTCGTGCTCCTCTCGATCTTATTCATATGGATCTGTTTGGTCCAATCCAACAAGCTTCCATTGGAGGTATTAAGTATGCCTTAGTAATGGTAGATGATTACACTCGGTTCACATGGGTTGCTTTTCTAAAACAAGAATGACGCTCTTGAGGAATTCAAAATTATTGTGAACATGATACAAAATGAACAAGGTCGCAAGCTTAAAAAAATAAGATGCGACCGTGGTACAGAATTCAAGGATACGAAAGTATACGAATACTTTAATGAACTAGGGATTACCCAACAATTCTTTGCTCCTATCATACCCCAATCGAATGGTGTATCTGAGAGAAAAAATAGAAATATTCAAGAAATGTCAAGAGTAATGCTTCACAATAAAAACCTACCATTAAGTTTCTGGGGGGAGCTGTTTTTACAGCCTGTTATCTAATAAACAAAGTTTAATTAAGATCCAAAACTGTAAACACTCTATATGAACTATGGTATGGAAGAAAACCCAATCTGAGCTACTTAAGGGTTTTCGGAAGCAAATGTTATATTCTCAAGGATAGGGAACATAGAGGAAAATTTGATCCCAAAAGTGATGAAGGAATTTTTCTTGATTATGCCTCTGATAGCCGTGCCTTCCGGGTATACAATATCAGAACCAAGGTCATGATAGAATCTATTAATGTTGTTATCGATGATATTAGTGACTTTTGTCAAGACAACTACACTGCAACAAAGCTTCCTCCCTCTGAAACTGTTATTAAAGAAAAACAGACTGTAGAAGAACCATCTGTGGTTCCTCTAATTAGTGACATTGATGAAAAAGATGATAATGAAAGTATTGTTGAACAACCTAATGATGTTGAATATAGTGTTCAAAAACCTGCTAAATGGGTACATCAAAGACACTCTACTGAAGACTTTATTGGAGATGTCAATGCAAGGGTTATGACCCGAAGAGAACTTCAGAATGTCTGTCATTGTTCATGTTTTCTGTCGTCAATAGAACCAAAGAATATTGAGGAAGCACTTAGTGAACCTGCTTGGGTCAACTCTATGCATGAGGAACTCAATCAGTTTAAAAGGAAAGAAGTGTGGGAACTTTTTCCAAAACCAGCTGGAGTCAACATTGTTGGAACGAAGTGGATATACAAAAAAAAAATCAGACGAATTCGGAACAATTGTCAGAAACAAAGACGGACTTGTTGCTCAAGGATATTCTCAAATTGAAGGTATTGATTTTGATGAAACTGTTGCTCATGTTGCTCGTTTGGAATCTATTAGACTTTTACTTTCTTATGCCTGCCATCTTAAGATTAAATTATTTCAAATGGACATCAAGTCTGCATTCTTAAACGGAGACTTAAAAGAAGAAGTATTCGTAGCTCAACCGAAAGGGTTTGAAGACCCATTGTTCCCAGATCATGTCTTTAAACTTAAGAAGGCCTTGTATGGTCTAAAACAAGCTCCACGAGCTACGTATGACAAGTTGACATCCTTTTTACTTCAAAAAGGATTCTCTAGAGGTGGTGCTGATAAAACTCTTTTTACCAAGTGGTGCGGCAACCATGTCCTTATAGATCAAATATATGTAGACGATATCATATATGGATCCACCTCAAAAACTCTAACAGATGAATTTCTAAATCTTATGAGTGGAGAATTCGAAATGAGTAATGTCGGCGAATTATCATATTTTCTTAGTTTGCAAATACAACAACAAAAAGACAATATTATTTTATCTCAAGAAAAATATGCAAGGAACCTTGTTGAGAAATTCGAACTAAACAAGTCAACTCCTATGACAACCCCAATGCCAACTACTGGAAAAACTTCAATCCAATCCAGGAAAAAAATCTGTTGATCAGAAACTCTATAGAACCATGATCGGAAGATTGTTGTACTTAACTGGAAAAAGGCCAGACATTGCTTTCAGTGTGGGATGTTGCGCCAGATTTCAAGCAGATCCTAGAGAATCACACCTTCAGGATGTAAAACGTATCATAAGATATCTTGGTGGTACTGTAGATTATGGTCTATCATACTCTATGGATACAAACAATAATCTTGTTGCCTATTCATATGCTGATTGGGCAGGGTGTGTATAAGATCGAAAAAACACCTCAGGTGGTTGCTTTTATATTGGTCAAAATCTTGTTACTTGGCATAGAAAGAAACAGAATTCACAGTCTTTATCAACCTATGAAGCAGAATACATTGCTGCTGGTACATGTTGTACCCAACTATTATGGATGAAACAGATGCTCATCGACTATAGAATAAATATTCCAACTATTAACATCCTTTGTGATAACTTAAGTGCTATTCGATTGACTGAGAATCCAGTTGAACATTCTCGTACTAAACACGTAGACATTACATATCATTTTATTAGAGAATTGTATGAGAATGGTGTTATCAAATTGGAGTACGTTCCACCGAGTGTCAACTAGCTGATATTCTTACTAAACCCTTAGATAGAGCAACTTTTGAAAATCTAAGGAAATCCATAGGGATTAGCAAGGTACATTAGTACCGTGTGGAACCCTCATGGTTTGGGTGACTTTTTGATTTAGCGGGATTAAGCCAGCAGCAATGAAATCTAAGGTAAAACCCTAATCATTCTCTATTTTGTGCTAATATCTCTGCATATTTTGCAGGGTATTTAACTGAGGTTGCTCAAGCTTCTCCAGTTTCTATCAAAAAAAAAAAAACCCAACAAAATTTCTACAAAAGCTTTGAAACCTTTCCCAAACCAGTTCTGTTTTGCTAAACTTTGGATAGCAAACAGTATAAGAAGCAAGCAAAGGCGCAACACTGTTTGACCTCATTCACCTCCTCAACTACTTCAATACCTGCAGTTTACAACCCATACCCTATTAATTGTGTACTTCAGCAATCTTTTCAGTCAGAGTTGTTCCCTGTCCTTTGCCCCTTCAAACACCCTTTTCAACCTTGAATTGAATTATTCTCTTCCAAATTCTCATTCCTCCCCGCTTTGTTAGTAACCACCCACCCAACTGCATTTTAACTCCCAGCTGCTCTCTGCTCTGCAGTGAATAGGTTACTGGCTGTGACAGTACATCATGGTCAATGTATGGGGAGATGGTGTCTCACTGCAAGAGTCACCATTTATTTTAGTCAAAACTGGGTTTAATTGTCTATTCTGGATATTCAGGATCTGGTTCTTCAAGCTGATAATAATGTTGGCACTATCAATGTGTAAAAAACTCAAAACATTCATCTCAGGTTTATAACTTGCTCAGTGCAAGAGTTTACCATCCAAACTATTCTCTATGAATCATTCAGATGCTGATGCAAACATGCTCCAAAATATTTTTATCAACAGAGGCTATAACTTAAATGAAGATCGGGTGGCTGAAAGCAGAAATCAAGCAACTCTCCAAATAATAACCAAAATCCATTGCACTTTTAGACTGAAAAAAGAAAGAGTTGTTGATATAGTACAATAAGTATGGCAGCTTGATTACTTACCAGAATGCACTCTAGTGTTCAGAGGCAAAGAAAACAACATTTTTGTCTTTAATCTACAATCAAGAACTGATGTACTATATGCTTTATCAAGAAATCTTTGGGGTTATGGCCCTTTTCTACTGGTGGTACAAGAATACTTTTTTCTTGGTGTTGCTCCTGCTTCAGTCAACATGGATCTCATTACTATGTGGGCTAGGCTGATCGATCTTCCACCTGAATGTGCAACTGGACATATCCCCCCATGATATAGCAAGTTCCATAGCCCCATGCATCATGGTGGAAAATCCATCAGTAAGTCAGCAAACTCTCTCCTGTCCTAGAGTATTGGTAGAAATAAATGTCAATGAGAATCTTTGGGACCACATTCCAGTCCATATGGGGAAAAAATAACTTAACACTATGAAGATTTTCTTTGAGAAACTCCCAAAAGGATTCTGCAAGCACTGCAGAATACTAAATCATCCTAAGAAAAAATGTGCTGCTACTCAGACATTCAACAAGCCAGCACAAGACACTATAATGGAAGAACTTGAAGAAAAATAGGAAACTGAAGCTTTTGTAGAGGATAATATGCAAGTTATTTCAGATGCTAGCTACAAAGCTACATCACAACTTCTGCTAGCTGAATCACAGAGAATGCAAACAAGTGAAGCAAGTGCCTCACACTCTGAGGAGAAGGAAGCTAGACCAATGGCGAAGAAGGGAAGGTTATTAGATGAGATTAGAGCACCTAGTTTCAAATTGGGAGTTTTACTTCAAGAGACTCTAGTTGAAAGTGAGGATGTACACTCTAAAAGACATCTATCATAGGGTGAAGAAATGTCACCAGCAAATAAGATCCAAAGAACAGGAACTGAGAATGGAAGGGTATTTAAAAAAATAAAAAAAAAGTCAAGCATCTTTAGATTCGACCATGGACCATCAGAGGGGGTAAATTTTGTTACACATCCAAACTCTGCATTCAAATAAGTAGATTCAACAGTCTTTGTTGAACCTCCACCAGGATTTGAAAGTTTCAAAAAATACACTAAACCAACAAGAAGAATCCAGTTGACCAAAGTTCAAGGAATAGGCTCAGGCACAACAACTCAGACTACTGGAAGGGAAGAAAATGTTAGTGAGAAGGTCCATCGAGTTTCTACTTATAACGGAATGAAGGGTAGAACAACATTGATGATTGAGAAAGAAACAGGGAGGAAGTCCTATCAGTTTGAAGCACATAAGACTCCTACAACTGGAATTGGGAGCTCAAAATTATCAGATAATGTGGTTAAGATTTACATAATGAATGAAGAAAGCAACATCAACAACAACAAAGTACAAAACTCTATTGAGAACGGAGCAGTAACATCAATCTCTCGTACAAAGGCACATATTGGAGGAAATACTGGGAGTGGAATGAAGGGAGTAAGTAGGAGGAAGAAAAGAACAAATGTAAAGCTAGCTACAAAACTGCTCAGGACCAACAATGAAAAAGCACTGATGAAAGCAATGCTACACATAACAGCTCAAAGGCAGAAGAATCAAAAGGAAAAAATTACTAAAATGGATTTCAAACTGAGTCCTAACATCAAGCTTCCTCATCAACTATACAACAATAGGAGTGAAGACAAGGAGGATAACCAAATAAACACTTTACAAACTGAAAAAGTTGCTCAAACCCATAATCAAAATCCATCTTACTCACCTGTTAGCACTGACAAAACCCATCAAAGACAACGACCATCAATACCCTTCCCTTAGTCAAATCCACAACCACCAAACCCTTATATTCCTGAACCTGCATCTTTGCTACCAGCAAGACAAAACTCACCAGCCACCAAGGATGAAACACTGGAGTCAAGCAGAGAGAAACCTCAGATGCGTTCCCTCAAGATCTGCAGCAAAGCACATGATGAGAAATGGGTAGAAATTGTGGAATCAAACACAAATCAAGATGTTTCTAGCTCAATCAATAAGGGAGGGAGCTTGGAAGAGATTCAGGTAACACAAATTCTAAAATTATATCAAATTTTCTCAATTTTTTAATTCAATTATCCTTACAGCTTATTTCAAAGTATGTCCCTAAATGTGTTAGCATGGAATTATCAAGGTTTAAACAAGAATACAAAATTGCACCTACAAAACCTAATAAAATATCAAAACCCAGATATCCTTTTCCTACAGGAAACTAAGCACAGTGAATCTTATATCAAACCATTTATCAAAAACTTTAATACCTTGATATGATTATAGTTGAACCCACAGGGGTGATTGGTACGGCAGGAGGTCTTGTGTTAGCCCGGTCTTCCAAGATTTCTATCCAATTGATTAATAGCTCGGATAATCAAATCGATGTAGTGGTTATTGATAGATCTATGGGTTTCGAATGGCTCTTATTTGCAGTTTATGGTTGTCCTTATAAGATTAAAAAACACCTCAGTTGGGCCTATTTTAGGAATCTGGCTGCAACGGAGATATGAATTTTGTTTTGATTGAGAATGAGAAGAAAGGAGGTAAACCAGTGAGGTCTGAAGAGAAACGTTTCTTCACCAACCTAATAGATGAAGCAGGTCTATTGATGGTGGTTTTTAGTTCAGGGCCAAATTTATAAAAGTCTATCTACCTGACCCGGCATCAGATGTAGTAGACATTGATATGTCTATATTCCGCAGGGAATTTGGAGAACATGTCAAAATATGATGAGTGCCTATGTCTCTCTTCATATTATATTAAAACTCAAGATCCTAGATGAATTGTTCACTAGTGTAGAGCCTAATGAGTGTATAAGCTCCTAGCTGCATTACACACAAATGTTGGAGCCTGCTGAGTACTTTTCTTCTTCTTATGTTCCACGGCAGGAACTTTAATATTGGTATGTCATGAAGAATTTGTGTTCACTCGCAGCAGAGTAGCACGAATTTCCAAGTATAAAGGTTAAGGTCCTTGCATAAAGTACTCAATCAGAAAGCATATTGTTCTCTGGCAATAAAGAATTCTGTGTCAACACATAGAATTCAATCAATTTTGTGATAGTTCACAAAATTCATAAACCTGACTAATTTGCAAAAATTAGGGTTTCGCCCCCTCCGCAGTGTATTAGACCCCTTTGATCGAAATTAAGCTTAGGAAACTAAGAAATTGATCAGTCGTGGATTAGTAGGTGCAAAGTCCTAACCGAAATCAGAAAGCAATGAATAAAGGAGCCTCGGAGAAGGAGCAGCAATAAAAGAAGGTGTGGCCACGACATATGCCAACCGGTGCCACTTGAAAGTGGCCACACCCCATGTTGCCCAACCGGCCCTTATCTCTTGTCGACCAATCAGGTCGCTTTAAACCTGCCACACTCCCATGAGTTGTGGCTGGGCCCATACTTGCCGCCCTATTCCCCATCAACCAATCAGGTCGCGTTAAATCTTCCAAGCGCACCATAAGTGTGTCCACGCCCATGCTTGGACGGCCCTCTCTTTTTATTGACAAATCAGGCTGCTCTAAACATGCTACAACATTAGAAGAGATGGAATTGTGTCAAGTGGCCACCATGCCAAATTGGCTTCACAAAAACCGTGCTAACGGCATGCCAAACGTGCATGCCAAACGAGCATGCTAATCGCACATGCCAAATGTGCCACTTTGCCGCAGTAGCACGCCAAACGTGCCGACGCGCCGTTAATAGCACACCTACGTGCCAACCCACTTTTTGTTCGTGGCCAACGCCATAACGGACTTCAACATGGTTATCCTATCTAGAAGCATGACCTTGATTTAGTGGCGATGGATGAAACTCTAATTTCCAGTAGTGGCACAAACTATGCCACTTCGGGCCCCACAACATGCCACGAGCCGTGCGGACTTTGGAAACCCTAATAAAGGTGCCATACCATGCCACTCATGGCAATACTTGTTCATGTGGCCATTTCCACATGATGACCTGTCTATGGTTCCTTTGGCGTGGCTCTGCCATCTTTTGCACAAAACTCCGTTGTACCACGGCCACATGTCGCATGTCGTATGCGCCAATTAGGGTTTCGGCATGCCAAACCCTAATTTAGGCAAAGCTGCTACGCCAACCAAGACAAATAATGTTCCACAGAACATTGGGATTGATGTGTCTACTGGATATGATGTTACCACACCACATTTGAGTCCAACACCAATGTGCCAAAATCTGGCGGCCATGGCTACGCCAGGTGCCACTTGTACCATCGTTCCACTGACATGCGCTGACCATGCCAACCATACCGCCATGCCACTGGCATGCGATAAATACGTCACTACGCTATTGGCATGTACCAATGGTGCCACTATTCCATTGTTAGGCACCAACAGGCTGTGGCCATAATCGATGGCCACTCTTTCTCATGAGTTGTAATCTCAACCGTCCAAATTCGCCATGGAATTGACAGGCCTGTGGAAAGTTTTAGGAGACCATCCAAGACAAGCCTAATAGCATCACATGCTATTTTTCTGTGGCAAGTCTCTTGACTTTGACTTGCTACATGTTTTCCACGAAAACACTCGATACTCATCAGGGTATTAGTATGGCGGTTTACATCATGCGGTGTGCAACACGCCCATTATAAGAAAGTGTCAGGAAACAAGGAAGTTAGTGATGGCAAGAAGTAATGGGTGTAAACAAACCCGTTTCCTTCATCGTGAAAACATGGTTTCTGGCGGTTACACATTACTGATGAGTGCCAAATATTGTAGATATTTATCCCTTTTTGTTGGCATTTAACTCATCTTTTGTGCATTAATTCTACATTTTATCCCATATTCTGTATTTTCATTGTTTTCAAGAATAAATATTTTTCTTACTTAATTTTGCATTTTTAGGTAATAAATAAAGTCTGGATAACTTGCGGAGCGGAAAAGAGTTGAAGAGTAGTGAGAAGCCGGAAGAAATTACGCAAGGAAGCCGCAAAGAATGGAGCCCACGTCCAAAAAAAGCTAGGAATGGGCTCAAGAAGGAAGAATTGTTCTTAAAGAAGATATGGGCGTGGCATACCCAAGGCCCAAAACCCTTACCCAAACCCATTTTCTATAACCAAAACCGCCTCCATCTTCAGCCGTCGGATTGGATCCATCTCATCATCCGATGGTCGCTCCTTCATCGCGCATCAAAATCTGAAGCTCCTGCAAAACACCATAGTGCCTAAATTCCAAGCCTTCAGATTAGATCATATTTAGATCCTACGGTCGCTTCTCTGCTTGTTCATCAAATATCGATACTTCCGGTTAACACTACAACACCTAACCTCGATCTTCGCCGTTGATTTTGTTGTATCAAAGCATCCGACGGTCGCTACCAGCCTCTTCAGGGGTAGCCATCCGATTCACCTACCAGCTTTGCATCCAGTGACTCAGATTCGCCAACATCGAAATTTGATATCCCGCCTCACACACTAGCAACCTATACCTATACCCTAAACTCGACCCATTCTTCTCCTCTTTCTTTCTTCTTCTCCCCCACTCCTCTGCAGAAACCACCGTACACCACCACCTTCTCCACCTCTGTCACCACCTGCTCTACCACCTCACCTCTGCAGCGCCATCACTTCTTCACCATCATCACCCGACACCACACCATCCCCCTAGCCGAGTTGCTTTAACTCCTCTCACCAACTGACCTAGGTGAGGGTTGATAAAACACCTCGAATTAGGGAGAAATTGACGCAATTGGAGGCAGAGAAGGACCGAGAGGGAAGAAAAGAGGCATGGGTCACCACCAATTCAGCGAATTTGGTGAGCAATTTCGGAATTGAAAAATACCTAATTTCTAATTTTAGGGTTTGAAAAAAATTTTGGGTAATTGTATGCTATAAATAGAGAGTGTGTAGAGCAATTTGAGGGTGTTCTTGGGCTAGCCGAGATTCCCCCAAAATTGGGTTAGTTTAGGTTTAATTTTAATTTCAATTTCAACTGTTTAATTTTAGGGTTTCAAAATTTCAATTAGATTTCAATTTAGGGTTTCAATTTTAATTCCCTGTTATGTTTCAATTTAATTTCACTGCATATGTTAAAATTGTTATTTTCTGTTAATGTGCTTGTTTTAATTTCATGTTTTAATTTCCAATCAATTCCTGTTACATGTGTCCTGTTAACATGTGTTGTTCTTGTTTATGTGTTAGAGTCATTGTTAATGTCCTGTTAGTGCCATGTAATGTTTAGTGTTAAGTTGTGATACATGTGAAGTGATGGAAGCTAGGCTAGAAGCCTTAGAAGCACTGAACTGATTGTGCAATGGAAGAAATCAGTGCTCATAGCAAGCTGATTATCTTGCCATTCCTTTTGTATGCTTAGGATGCAATGTGCTGATTGTGCAATGGAAGAAATCAGTGCTCATAGCAAGCTGATTATCTTGCCATTCCATTTTGTTTGCTGTATTCTTGCCTTAGCCTTGCTCTGTTAGTTTCACTATCATCCTTGCCCTTGGCCTTAGGCCTTGGTTCATCTTGCACTGTTTTCTGCTTGTAGTTGTGTGTTCTTTCCCTTTGCTATATTGCCTTGTTTTGCTTGTTGAGTCATTGTCTTGTTAAATTTTCTTCATTGTCTTTGCTTCTTATTGCATTGTCTTTGCTTCCACTGCCCTGCAACTCTGTTGCTTCTCTTATTCCACAGCCCTGCAACTCTGTTGCTTCTCTGTTTTCTTCCTCTTGCCTTGTTTTGCCCTGCTGTTGTTGCATTCATTGCTTAGCCTGTTGCTGCTACTTGCACTGCTTGTGTTGCTTTTGCCCTGCAGCTGCTGTGCAGCACTGTGTGCTACTGCATTGCCTTCCTTTCTCTTGCTGCTGCTGTGCTTCCTCCCCAAAGCTCACAGTTCATTCTTAGGAATAAGGCTAAAGCCAACTGAGCCCAAAGCTCACTTCAAAAGCTGAGCCCAATTCAGTTCATTGAAACCAAAGGTTTAAAGCCCAAGGCCCAGTGCAATTCCAAAGGTACAAAGCCCAAGGTTTAGTTCATTAAGGCCCAGAAATAGGTTCAGAACAAGAAAAGGCCCAGTTCAGCCCAAGCCTAAGTTTAAGCCAAAGCCTAGTGTACTGATAGGCTAAAGCCAAAGCCAACTTCAATCAAAGCCCATTTACACTTCAAAGACCAACTGAGCCCAAGCTCAGTTCATTTTATTGTTATCAAACCCATTAGTACTCAAAGCCCAATTTAAGCCAAAAGGCTTCATAGCCCAATAGCAACTAGAACCCAAAATAGCTAGAAACACTCCAAACACACCCGATCTCTGTGGATCGACCCGTACTTGCACGAGCTACAACTGACGACCGTGCACTTGCGGTATTACTGTAGGCCACCGTTTTTATTGCGCTTAATTTTATACACTTCTCCGGGCCCACCAAGTTTTTGGCCGGGGATAATTTTTAGGACCTTTTCAAAGCCTACCAAGTTTTTGGCGCCGCTGCCGGGGAGCTGGCTGCCATATTTTTGAAGTTTTCATAGCTGTTGTGGCCTTGTTGTGCTTGCATAGTTGTGTGTGTTCATTGCTATCTTGTTCACTTGCTAACTGCTGCTGGAGCTGTGCATTATTTGTTGTTGCTGCCAAGCCTGCTGCAAAGCCTGCTGCTGCTGTTGCTGCTGCTGTTGCTGGTGCCTTCTCTGCCAAGCTGCTGCTGCTGCTGTTGCTGCCAAGCCTGCTGCCAAGCCAACTGGGCTGCCAACTGAAGCTGTCAACTGGGCTTGTGCAACCTCTGCTGCTGGGCTCTGATCCAACCTTTGCTGCTGGGCTTGAACCAACTGAGCTGGGCTTAGTAACTTCTGCTCTTGGGCTTCACCAAGTGCTGCTGGGCTCTGCTCCACCTGTTGCTGCTGGGCTTGGACGTGAGCTGCTTAGGACGATCCTAAAGCCCAACTGGGCTGTGCAACTAAAAGGGGACTAAAAGCCTATTTTTGGGCTTCCCTCCAAAAACAAGTAAGCCTAACCCATGAGTTAACCCACTTGGGCCTCATTTAAATTCAAATTCGGGCTTGTAATAATTAATTTAATTATTTATTTGGGATTGTAATAATTTTTATTTTCTTTTTCTTTTTTATTTGGGACTGTAATTATTTTTTTGTTTTCTTTATTTTTCTTTTATTTTTCTTTTTCTTTTATGGGTTTGTTTTAATTATTATTATTGTTTTTATTTTCTTTTATGAGTTGTTAATTTATGCTAGGTTTAGTTCAAAAATTTTTTCCAAAGCCCAATTTTTAAACCAAAAACAAAACCCTTCTTTAAACCAAAACCCATTCAAAACCAAATCTTCATAACCCTTGTGGGCCAAATTGTTTCCGATTGCTCTGTCTGACCAACATGTTAGTTAAGGTACCTACTAGGACATGATTGTGACCTACAGAGACCAGACAAACAGACTTGTTAGAATTAACCCAGACGAACCTATCGAAATTCTAAGTTCTGAGGGAGACAGTCCAGATCAACCAGAAACAATGGGAGAACCCCGTACCCTCAAGGATTATATGTACCCAACTAGAGCCAGTCAACCTTCTTGTATTTTGCTGCCCGAGGCTAATGGCCATTATGAGCTGAAATCAAGCACAATACAGATGCTTCCTATTTTTAGAGGTGTTGAGAATGAAAACCCGTACCACCACGTGAGAGAATTCGAGGAAATTTGTGGAACTCTGCGTTTCACTCAAATGACCGACGAAACCTGAAGTTAAGGCTTTTTCCTTTCTCCCTGAAAGATAAGGCAAAGGCCTGGCTCTATGCTTTACAGCCTCAATCCATCATGACATGGGATGACCTCATAAAGGAGTTTTTCAAAAAGTTTTTCCCGAACCACAAGACTGCGACAATTCGTCAAAGTCTGAATAGCTTTGTGCAATTAGAAGGTGAGACCTTAGCTAGATACCTGGAGAGATTCAATGAATTATTGCTCCAATGTCCCCATCATGGTTTTGAAAAATGGAGACTTGTGCAAATTTTGTATGAAGGTCTAGATGTGTCCACCCGAACAACGGTTGAGTCGATGTGTAATGGTCTATTCGTAGATAAAACTGCTGACGCGTCTTGGGACTTCTTGATTGAAGTAGCTGAAAAGACGCAACAGTGGGAATCCATCCGTGAAACCAGAAAGACTACATCCGAAGCAAAGGCTTTTAGGATTGAAGCGGATTTTGAGGGTAGAGCAAACATGGCATCAATAGTTAGGAGATTAGAAGAGTTAGAACTACATAAAAATTCAAAACCTTCCACCACTACTCTCCGAGAACATGTCGCTTCGTCTGTTTGTGCTGCTTGTAACGACCCCAACCATCAATTCCAAAATTGTCCAGATTTGCTTGCAGTCCAGGAGTCTAGGCTTGAACAGGCACATGCCATGTTTCAAAAACCAGAGCATAACCCTTATTCACAGACCTACAATCCAGGATGGAGAAACCACCCTAACTTTTCATGGTCAAAAGGACCCACTCAAGGAGGACCATCTCAACCCAATCAGAGCTATCAAAACAATCAGGGATATCAGAACAATCAAGGTTATCAACACCCGAGAAACCCTCAACAACAATCAAACTCTCAACAACAATCATATCCTCAACACAATACCGACAAGAGATTATCCACCCTAGAGGAAATGTTCCAGAGTTTGATGCAAAGTCAGAAAAATCTAGATCAAAAGATGGATCAAATATGTGAGAGAGAAAAGGGTAAACTTCCGAGCCAACCCCAACAAAATCCAAAGAGGATATTTCAAACAGGCACAACATCCTGCACTGAAACCTCACCTGATCAAATCCATGCCATTACCACCCTCCGAAGTGGTAAAGTCATCGAGAACAACGTGGGCGAACCTAATGAATCTGATACAAATTCCACGTTGTCTCCACAACCCCAGAAAACCAAAGAATCTGAGCAAGTTGGAAAATCTGACAATTCTACTGCTGTGAATGTCCCTTTGCCAACTCATCTTCCTGTTGCCCATTTCCTCAAAGATTGATCTATCAACAGAAAAGTACCCATTACAATGAGATGTTAGATCTGTTCAAGAGAGTCAACATCAACATTCCTTTTCTTGAAGCAATCAAGCAAATCCCTGCTTATGCCAAATTCCTCAAAGACTTGTGCACTCAAAAGCGCAAGCTCAATGTGCAAAAACGTGCTTTCTTAGCTGAGCAGGTGAGTTCCATCATTCTGAACAAAACTCCACCCAAGTTTAGGGATCCAGGATGTCCAACAATTTCTTGCACTATAGGAGAACACACGGTCAATAAAGCGTTATTAGACCTAGGTGCAAGTGTTAACCTACTGCCATATTCTGTTTATGAGCAGTTAGGTCTTGGGGAGTTGAAACCAACATCTATCACTCTACAACTGGCAGACCGATCTGTCAAGATTCCTCGTGGAGTGGTCGAAGACGTTTTGATCAAGGTTGACAAATTCTATTTTCCCGTAGACTTCATTGTCTTAGACACTCAACCTGTACAAAACCCAGACTGTCACATTCCTGTCATCTTAGGACGTCCTTTCTTGGCTACGTCCAACGCGATCATCAACTGTCGGAATGGAGTGTTAAAACTGTCTTTTGGTAACATGACGGTAGAATTGAATGTGTTCGATATTAGTCAACAACCTGTGAATCTTGATGATGATGATGTGCATGAAGTTAATATGATTGAAGGATTAATGCAAGATTCGTTGACTAACATTCTATCCGTCGACCCCTTTCAAGCATGTATGGAGAACTTTAACCCTGATTCCTATGATGATGCATACTGTAGTGACGTCCTATCTCTGCTCGAATCTGTACCTCAAATGGACGTCACTGAAAGGAAATATGAAGTGGAACCACCCCTACTCTCTGATTCCAAGCTTATTCCATCCATTGTTGAGCCACCCAAGCTTGAATTGAAAACATTGCCTAGTACGTTGAAGTACGCATTCCTAGGTTCTTCTGATACTTTACCTGTCATTATTTCATCATGTTTAGACACGGAACAGGAAAGTAAGCTTTTAGAAGTACTTAAGGAACACAAAGAGGCCTTAGGATGGACCATCTCAGATCTCAAAGGAATTAGTCCCACCATTTGCATGCACCACATTAACCTTGAAGAGAATGCCAAACCATCGAGGGAAATGCAAAGGAGACTTAATCCTAACATGAGAGATGTAGTCAAAGGAGAGATCCTGAAACTACTTGATGCGGGTATCATATACCCAATTCCCGATAGCAAATGGGTTAGTCCCATTCAAGTTGTGCCTAAGAAGTCAGGCATTACTGTAGTTCAGAACGACAAGAATGAATTAGTCCCTACTCGTACAACCACAGGATGGCGAGTATGCATCGACTACAGGAAGTTGAACACAGTAACAAGGAAGGATCACTTCCCGCTCCCTTTCATTGACCAAATGCTAGAACGTGTGTCTGGACACAGTCACTACTGTTTTCTAGATGGCTTTTCCGGTTATAACCAAATTCACATTGCTCCAGAAGATCAGGAAAAAACTACATTCACGTGTCCATTTGGGACGTTTGCTTATAGACGTATGCCCTTCGGGTTGTGTAATGCACCTGCTACTTTTCAGCGTTGCATGATGAGCATTTTTTCTGACATGATAGATAGTTTTCTCGAGATCTTTATGGATGATTTCTCTGTTTTTGGTTCCTCGTTTGACGAATGTTTGAAGCATCTTGCCCTCGTGATATCCAGATGTAAAGAAAAGAACCTTGTTCTAAATTGGGAAAAATGCCATTTTATGGTGAATTCAGGAATAGTTCTAGGACACATCATCTCAGAAAAGGAATTGAAGTGGATAAAGCTAAAGTTGACCTCATTCAACATCTACCACAACCTTGCTCTGTGAAGGAGATCAGATCATTTCTAGGTCATGCTGGTTTTTACCGGCGATTCATCAAAGATTTCAGCAAAATCTCCAGACCTCTGTGCAGTCTTCTCTCCAAAGATGTTGCCTTCAATTTCGATGCTGCTTGTGTGAAGGCATGGGAGGAATTAAAAACCCTTCTCACCACCGCTCCTATAGTCCGACCACCCGATTGGAAGCTTCCGTTCGAACTTATGTGTGATGCCTCTGATTATGCTGTTGGTGCTGTTTTAGGACAGCGAGTTGATAGACTACCATATGTGATATACTATGCTAGCAAAACCCTTAATGATGCCCAACTCAATTATTCAACTACCGAGAAGGAATTGCTTGCCGTCGTTTTCGCATTAGACAAGTTTAGATCTTATCTGATAGGGTCTAAGATCATCATATACACAGACCATGCGGCTTTGAAGTATCTTCTTTCCAAGAAGGATGCTAAAGCTCGCCTTATTCGATGGATACTCTTATTACAGGAATTCGATCTCGAAATCCGTGATAAGAAAGGTTGTGAGAATGTGGTTGCTGATCATTTGTCTAGATTAACTTTAGAGTCTATTGATGAATGTGAGCTGATTAGAGAATCATTCCCAGATGAACAGCTGATGTCTATCTCAGACCTTCCTTGGTTTGCTGATATTGTTAACTACCTCGCTACAGGTAGGATGCCCTCACGTTGGTCGAGACAAGACCGCTCTAAATTCCTGGCTGAAGTCAAACATTTCCTTTGGGATGACCCATATTTGTTTAAGTACTGTCCAGACCAAATCATTAGGAGATGTGTCCCCAACACTGAACAGAAAGATGTGATATCTTTCTGTCATGACCAAGCATGTGGAGGCCATTTCAGTGCCAAGAAAACCGCTGCAAAGATCTTGCAGTGTGGATTCTATTGGCCATCATTGTTCAAGGATTGCCATGATTATTGTGTTGCTTGTGAACGCTGTCAAAAGCTAGGAAGCATTTCGAGGAGAAACATGATGCCATTGAACCCCATTTTGATTGTGGAGATTTTTGATGTTTGGGGGATAGACTTCATGGGTCCATTTCCCATGTCTGACAGCAAGTTGTACATCCTAGTCGCAGTTGATTACGTTTCTAAGTGGGTAGAAGCCATAGCAACCAGAACAAATGACCACAAGGTGGTACTTTCATTTCTAAAGGAAACATATTTTCACGTTTTGGTACCCCTAGAGCTATCATCAGTGACGGCGGTTCACATTTTCGTAACAAGTACTTTGAGTCTTTAGTACGCAAGTATGGCATAACTCACAAGGTTGCTACTCCGTACCCACCACCCTCAGACTAGTGGACAAGTGGAAGTGTCTAATAGGGAAATTAAGCACATTCTGGAGAAGACGGTCAACCCGTCCAGGAAAGATTGGTCATTGAGATTGAATGATGCTTTGTGGGCCTATAGAACAGCTTATAAGACACCAATTGGCATGTCCCCCTATCGTCTAGTGTATGGAAAGCCGTGCCATCTACCTGTGGAATTAGAACATCGTGCCTACTGGGCAATCAAAGAGCTGAACTTTTCTCTGGACGAAGCTGGAATTCAAAGGAAACTTCAACTCAACGAGTTGGAAGAATTGAGAAATGAGGCTTATGACAGTGCCAAGCTATACAAGCAGAAGATGAAGATGTTTCATGACAAGCGTATTCTACGCAAATCCTTCACTCCTGGTCAGAAAGTCTTGCTGTATGACTCCCGATTACATCTTTTTCCAGGAAAACTGCGTTCCAGATGGAAGGGTCCGTACCTAGTACGCACAGTTTTTCCTCATGGAGCTGTAGAGCTGGAGGATGTCTCCAACAAGAACGTTTTCAAAGTCAACGGGCAGAGATTAAAGCCATTCCTTGAGCCATTTCCACCCGACATTGAAACAACCACCTGGAGGACCCAGTCTATGTGGACTAAACTGGTCCACTCTTTCCCTAAAAACCAAAAAGTTTTCCAAATCTTTCCCTAAAAACCAAAATTTTTCGTTTTCCCATCAAAACCAAATGTTCCCAACAAAACCAAATTTTTTTCCAAAAAGTCCAATCCCATTAAAAACCAAATTTTCTTGTAGATAATGTGTTAGTTAAATTTCCTTTTGTGTATATTTTGTGCTCATCCATTGTGACTGCTAATATGATGGATTTTTGCCTTGAAATAACGGAGTTTTAATTCGATGCTACCACCGTACAATCGGGTATTCTCTCTCCTTTTACTCTACTCAGCATGTTCCTCTTCATATATTGTTTTATAATTCTTTCCATGTTTTGAAACATTGAGGACAATGTTTAGTTTAGGTTTGGGGGTATAGAGTAGATGCCATGATAATTTGCTATAATTGAAAACAAAACTCCTCTTTTTGAAAAAATTGAAAAATTCCAAAAAAAAAAAAAAAAAAAAAATTGAAAAATCAAAATTCAAAAAATTAAAAATGAAAAAAATCATAAAAATGGAGCTCATTTACCTTGAAATGTTGACTCTTGTGCAAATATGTATTTTTTAGGAGTCTTAGTCTAGATATTTAGGCACCCTGATTCTAGCACAATTCACATAGTGATAAGAAATTTGCACGCGCACGATCTACCAATACATGTATGGCCCGATCTTCAAGGTGTTTGATAGGAAGTTACGATTGCCAATCACTTTAGAATACTGAACGAAACTTGACTAGCTTGTTCTTTGGTTGGTTGGGATAGAAGGTGGAGGTTACATTAAGAAAGACAACCATCGAATTTAACTGGTGCATCAAAAAGGGCTACCTCTTGCAAAGTGTCATGTAATCTTTTGTTTGTTTTTTTATGTATCAAAAGTGTTTCCTTGCAAAAAAAAAAAAAAAAAAAAAAAAAAAAAAACGATGTATATATTCAAAAAAAAAAAAAAAAGAAAAAAAAAAAAACAAAAAAAAATCAAGTATTATCAATTCCATCATCTCTTGTTCCAAAAATAAAAAGAGAATAGTCAATGTAAATAAGAGTCATGTAAATAGTCATCTTTTGTTGTTTCATTGTAATAAGCAAGGAGGGTGTATGCCATTGATGTACAACGCGAGTAATTGTGAAATACCTCCAACTCATTCACAATTCTCGTAAAGTCCGGACAGCTAGCTAGATTTCGACCTCAGTTCTTAGCCTGAGAAACTATCTCTTGGTGATTAGTAGTCATGACTTCAGATCTTTCTTTACACATGTGTAGATACACTTTACACTCTTATCACATGTCTTTTTTTTTGTTATCAGTGCTAGGATTGTGCCTTCGATAGCTAGATTGACATCTCCATTTTGCTGTGAGCTTAAACTGTTTTGCACATGTCACATTTGATGGAATCTGAGCTTATATTTTGACCTAGAACTTTGTAGGTACGTTCTAAGCAAACCTTCACGAGACTTCAACTCGTCCACTAGGGACACTTAGTGGTTTAAAAGGCTTAGTGCATACGCTAAATGCATTCGAGAGACCAGCGACAGTGGTATAGTTAGGATTTCCTTAGTTTTGTTTTACTTGAGGACAAGTAAAATTCAGGTTTGGGGGTATTTGATGAGTGCCAAATATTGTATATATTTATCCCTTTTTGTTGGCATTTAACTCATCTTTTGTGCATTAATTCTACATTTTATCCCATATTCTGTATTTTCATTGTTTTCAAGAATAAATATTTTTCTTACTTAATTTTGCATTTTTAGGTAATAAATAAAGTCTGGATAACTTGCGGAGCGGAAAAGAGTTGAAGAGTAGTGAGAAGCCGGAAGAAATTACGCAAGGAAGCCGCAAAGAATGGAGCGCACGTCCAAAAAAAGCTAGGAATGGGCTCAAGAAGGAAGAATTGTTCTTAAAGAAGATATGGGCGTGGCATACCCAAGGCCCAAAACCCTTACCCAAACCCATTTTCTATAACCAAAACCGCCTCCATCTTCAGCCGTCGGATTGGATCCATCTCATCATCCGATGGTCGCTCCTTCATCGCGCATCAAAATCTGAAGCTCCTGCAAAACACCATAGTGCCTAAATTCCAAGCCTTCAGATTAGATCATATTTTAGATCCTACGGTCGCTTCTCTGCCTGTTCATCAAATATCGATACTTCCGGTTAACACTACAACACCTAACCTCGATCTTCGCCGTTGATTTTGTTGTATCAAAGCATCCGACGGTCGCTACCAGCCTCTTCAGGGGTAGCCATCCGATTCACCTACCAGCTTCGCATCCAGTGACTCAGATTCGCCAACATCGAAATTTGATATCCCGCCTCACACACTAGCAACCTATACCTATACCCTAAACTCGACCCATTCTTCTCCTCTTTCTTTCTTCTTCTCCCCCACTCCTCTGCAGAAACCACCGTACACCACCACCTTCTCCACCTCTGTCACCACCTGCTCTACCACCTCACCTCTGCAGCGCCATCACTTCTTCACCATCATCACCCGACACCACACCATCCCCCTAGCCGAGTTGCTTTAACTCCTCTCACCAACTGACCTAGGTGAGGGTTGATAAAACACCTCGAATTAGGGAGAAATTGACGCAATTGGAGGCAGAGAAGGACCGAGAGGGAAGAAAAGAGGCATGGGTCACCACCAATTCAGCGAATTTGGTGAGCAATTTCGGAATTGAAAAATACCTAATTTCTAATTTTAGGGTTTGAAAAAAATTTGGGTAATTGTATGCTATAAATAGAGAGTGTGTAGAGCAATTTGAGGGTGTTCTTGGGCTAGCCGAGATTCCCCCAAAATTGGGTTAGTTTAGGTTTAATTTTAATTTCAATTTCAACTGTTTAATTTTAGGGTTTCAAAATTTCAATTAGATTTCAATTTAGGGTTTCAATTTTAATTCCCTGTTATGTTTCAATTCTAATTTCACTGCATATGTTAAAATTGTTATTTTCTGTTAATGTGCTTGTTTTAATTTCATGTTTTAATTTCCAATCAATTCCTGTTACATGTGTCCTGTTAACATGTGTTGTTCTTGTTTATGTGTTAGAGTCATTGTTAATGTCCTGTTAGTGCCATGTAATGTTTAGTGTTAAGTTTGTGATACATGTGAAGTGATGGAAGGCTAGGCTAGAAGCCTTAGAAGCACTGAACTGATTGTGCAATGGAAGAAATCAGTGCTCATAGCAATCTGATTATCTTGCCATTCCTTTTGTATGCTTAGGATGCAATGTGCTGATTGTACAATGGAAGAAATCAGTGCTCATAGCAAGCTGATTATCTTGCCATTCCATTTTTGTTTGCCTGTATTCTTGCCTTAGCCTTGCTCTGTTAGTTTCACTATCATCCTTGCCCTTGGCCTTAGGCCTTGGTTCATCTTGCACTGTTTTCTGCTTGTAGTTGTTGTGTTCTTTCCCTTTGCTATATTGCCTTGTTTTGCTTGTTGAGTCATTGTCTTGTTAAATTTTCTTCATTGTCTTTGCTTCTTATTGCATTGTCTTTGCTTCCACTGCCCTGCAACTCTGTTGCTTCTCTTATTCCACAGCCCTGCAACTCTGTTGCTTCTCTGTTTTCTTCCTCTTGCCTTGTTTTGCCCTGCTGTTGCTGCATTCATTGCTTAGGCTGTTGCTGCTACTTGCACTGCTTGTGTTGCTTTTGCCCTGCAGCTGCTGTGCAGCACTTGTGCTGCTACTGCATTGCCTTCCTTTCTCTTGCTGCTGCTGCTGCTTCCTCCCCAAAGCTCACAGTTCATTCTTAGGAATAAGGCTAAAGCCAACTGAGCCCAAAGCTCACTTCAAAAGCTGAGCCCAATTCAGTTCATTGAAACCAAAGGTTTAAAGCCCAAGGCCCAGTGCAATTCCAAAGGTACAAAGCCCAAGGTTTAGTTCATTAAGGCCCAGAAATAGGTTCAGAACAAGAAAAGGCCCAGTTCAGCCCAAGCCTAAGTTTAAAGCCAAAGCCTAGTGTACTGATAGGCTAAAGCCAAAGCCAACTTCAATCAAAGCCCATTTACACTTCAAAGACCAACTGAGCCCAAGATCAGTTCATTTTATTGTTATCAAACCCATTAGTACTCAAAGCCCAATTTAAGCCAAAAGGCTTCATAGCCCAATAGCAACTAGAACCCAAAATAGCTAGAAACACTCCAAACACACCCGATCTCTGTGGATCGACCCGTACTTGCACGAGCTACAACTGACGACCGTGCACTTGCGGTATTACTGTAGGCCCCCGTTTTTATTGCGCTTAATTTTATACACTTCTCCGGGCCCACCAAGTTTTTGGCCGGGGATAATTTTTAGGACCTTTTCAAAGCCTACCAATTACTCCACTATTCCATCACTCAATCACTCCCGCTTCCTACGAGATCAGGGTGCATTCAATTCTGACTTGTGTAAATAGGTTTCACCTATTTCCACCAAACAACAAGTTTTGGTGAGAACAACAACACAGTATCCAGAAAAATACCAAAGAACAGATAGCTTACATTCTGCAAGCCAGTTCCAAATTCTGATACAAGTCATAAAATAGATACACCTTCAGAATTGACCATTCTGGTTCAACACCTTCTTTGCTTCCCTCCCTAAGACCAACCATTCTCCTTCACTTTGTGACCGAAGCAAGCTTGGAACGGCCATTTATTGGATTAGTCCAGGATTGTACAGATTGATCTCTCGAATCTAAAGTACTCCCGTGCAGTGCGTTTTTTTAGGGTTTAGATTCGTTTCTCTCCCACACACCCAAATTTACCAAAACTAGCAGAAACAGTTTTCACCTACAAACAATTGGCAACCATAGTGGGAGATTAATCTCTCGGTTACAAAAAAATAAATAAATCATTTTCCCTACTCCATTTTCAATTTCCTAAATTTCTCAAGATGGTTGATCTTAGGAATGGTTCAGAAACCCTCAATCCCAATTTTACTTCTCCTAGCACCGAAAATACTCCACATGTTATCCCTGAATCCGTTCTTTCATTCAAAACCATGGTCGAGGCTATGGAGTCTCAATATTTAACAACTATTCATGATTTGACGAAAATCCTGAATGATATTATCGGGAATCAAGCTACTATTGTCAAGACGCAGGACAGAGTATTTACGCTTCTGAAAGCGCTCCCGGATCAACTATCAAAGGAACCAACATGTATTCATTCTAGAGGAAACGCCATCAACCATTCATTTTAGATCAATGCTGATGGTGGTAGTCCTTTTTCCAAGATTCATATTTCTACTCCTAGTGAGGAGGATGAAGCCTATGGTCACGCTGAATGGAAAGGTATCCACCAAGCTAACTTATCTTCTCATGAAGATCAAGATATTTTTCCTCAAGATCAGAAAGAAGACTAGTGGGATTTATCACGTTCTCATCAGAGTCCTCGCAATGAAAAGGTGATTTCATTATATGCGTCCTTCCTGGAAAATATCAATTCCCGTATTGCATCAGAAGATGCTAAGAGATCCGTTGCTGCTTTACTCGGTCGATCCGAACCATTCCAGAATGAAGAAGCTCGTAAAGACGTTCAGGAAAGCAGACGTCCTTCTAATAAAATATCCAACCTCCAGTCAATCGCTAATGAAGGATGAAAGAGAAAAACTCCGGCAGCTGAACAACAACTCAAACGTGTGGAACCAGCGCATTAGATGGCTTCACCCCGGAAGGTCGCGGCTAAGATTCCTGTGCAACAACAAGAAACTGGAGATGCTGCTCCAAACTTCCCGTTCCCGATCGAGAAAGTAATTGAACTCCTGTAAGTATGGATTCAAGACGATGCCATCAAACTACCTCCTGTTAGGAACCTACCAACTGAAGAACAAATGGCAAATCCCAAGTATTTCCATTACCACAGGTTCGTCAATCATCCTACCAGTGAATGCAATGCTCTGAAGCGCATCGTCCAAGAAAATATAGATTCAGGGGAATTGCGCCTGGGGACTGGAGATTCTCCATATTTTCGCGGATCGACATAAATGTGTTACACAGACAATAAACGACGACTGGGAACTTATTGCCTCCAGGATTGCATCACACAATAAACTCGAATTTGTAACCTGAAAATTCAGTTTTGTGGAGAGACCCCTAATCGAATAGAGTATGTGTCCGTGGACGAGAGCAAAAAGGGAATGTCTAACACCATGCCGTTACGTCCTCTACCACCAACACTAGCAACACCGGAAGAATCCTCTCTGACGTGATGCCAGAGCCAGAGACGCCGCTAATCCTAATATTTCTTCGAGCATGACGCCTCCAATCATCACCAGGGATGCCACCACTTCTTCGTCAGGACGCGAGACTGGAGGAGACAGAGGAAACCAACCTTTCCCATTACCATTATCGATTTTATGGAGAGACAGGAAGTTCTTGCAAAAACTCAGACGGACATGGCCACAACTCAGAAGGAGCCTCTTTAACGTTTCGCTCCAGAAGCCGCTCCGCTTCAACGTTTCCTTCCAGGGGACGCTTCAACGTTCTCTCCAGAAGCCGCTCCGCTTCAACTTTTCGCTCCAGGGGCCGCTTCAACGTTCTCTCCAGAAGCCGCTCCGCTTCAACTTTTCGCTCCAGGGGTCCCTTCAACATTACTCTCCAGAAGCCGCTCCGCTTCAACGTTCTCTCCAAAAGTCACCGCTTCTCCTTATCAAGGATCATGTCGTAGCCACCACACTCCTCTCTGTCAAGTATCGTGATCACAACCATCCAGGTTCGTAGTTGTGGCCAATTTTTGATCCATCTCTCCAAATCCCGTAGTCGTGGACAGTTTACTCGCTTACGCATCCAGCCAATCCATTTGCTTCCATGGACGCCCATGTAATTCCGTCCAACCTATTTTGGTTCCCACGACAATGTAGTCTCTTCTGATCATATCTGCTGCCAAGAAATGTTGTTGCTCGTTTGTTGATACCAACCAGAGCTTTACCATAGCAACAACCACTACAAAGGTAATCCATACTTCTCCATATTTTAGTTTCACATGGAAAAATTAATAGAGTCACCGGTACAGATGCAAGATGGTGTCTTCATCATGGTTAACTCACCGACCATACAAGATAGAAACATGTAAACCACACTTGGGGACTGAGGCTCTACACAGAATCCACGACAAGGTCATATCCTCTTCAAAGGTGTAGCGTAAGGATATCATCACCTCCATGTCTAGAAGGCGCCTGCAACACTTTACGAGGCCCACGACGGATCCCAGGCCTACTCAGAGAAAACAACTTCAGTAACCAAAGAGAAGTGTGACTGGGGATTCCTCATCGCGGTCCATCCCCGACAACAAACAAGCATTCATGAGATAACTCCAGAGACGCGGCTGAAACATTTTTCTTGAAGAGACAAAGGGAGACACGATTAACGACATAGCTCTCTCACTTCTACCTCTTCGTTATCCAAAATGTTTCGTCTATTTGATGTTCCAAACATCCCGTCGAGAGTACAATAAGCTTGTATCAAATCCCATAGGCGTGGATTCAAGGAGATGAAATTAAAGTAGGCTACACTTGGGGACTGAAGCCTCCTTCAGGTTTAGAAGTTTAAACCCAGTCATCACCTTACCAGTGAATGCATTAGAAGCAGATCTTCCACGAGAAAATAAACTCAGGATAATTATACATGGGGACTGCCAGCTTGGGATGCCTTCAATTCCTCAACCAAGTTATTTCTTATTTCAACATCATCACTGTCGAAGCATTACGAGCTGAGGGAATTTCTCAACATGAAGCCGTACACGTGCATCTAAGACTCCAAAAGTACGCCAAAAAGATACATTCACATATCCGTCCACGCCATCGGATTTAACAGAAGTATACCTGGGGACTGCTCATCGCATCTTATTCCATATAATAGTCCATGATTCAGATGATGGTTCAAAGGATGTCGTTTGGAACGAAGTCCTTGAAGACTTTATAGCAGCACATCGGAAACAGAACGCCTCTCAACTCATATATTTCACCCAATGGATGTGGAATATTTTGACCATACAAGCATCCACAGCATATCATCATCGCAATCAGAAAGTCCAGGCACCAAGTAACCTAAATTCAAGGATGGACCCACAACGCAACCACAATTTCCAAGATTTTCCCTGATATGATCATTGCCGAGCATATATTTTATCCATCCATCCCAAGAGTGCAATGGAGTTTGGTAAAACTTTGAAATCCACTGGAGAGGTTAGATACTCATTCTTATGGAGTCAGAACCTTATTACACATTCTAAAGAATATCGATGGTACTGTGGGGTAGCTACATGCGCAAAATGGAAGAGAGCACCTACCTTGAGTGATCTCCTGGATCGCCTTGCTGCTGATTATAACTATTGGAGACTGATTTGCTGTCGTTAATACTCTCTCTACCAACGCTAACAAATAACGAAGAGAAGCCATACGCTGTAGACGAAAGAAAGGAGCCGGACGAGCAAAAAAAAAAAGAGGGTCGATACCCCTTTTCATACGAACGGAGTTTCTAGAGTTTGAACAAAAGAAGGATTCCTTCTTGCTCCATGAACGGAATAGATGAATGGGCGCACCACACTCACGCTCCATATCTGAACAAGCAACGTGCCAAAGCAGCGTGCCAAGATCAACGCTCCGTGGCCAAGCCATCCGCTCAACCTGCAACACTCCGTGTCCAAGCCAGCAGCGCCAACAACAACATTCCGCGGCCAAGCCAGTAGTGCCAGCATCAGCGCTCTGTGGACAAATTTTCAGCGCCAGCATCATCACCGCTCCGTGGCCCAAGTCAGCAGTGCCATCATCACCTCTTTGCCACACCAAGCTAGGAGCGCCATTATTACCGCTCCGCCACACCAAGTCAGCAATGCCATCATCACCGCTCCGTGTCCAAAGTCGCGGCGCCACCATCAATGGTCCATGTCCGAAGTTACAGCATCAGCACTCCGTGACCAAAGTTGCAGTACCAACGCCAACACCTTGTGTGGTCGGGCCGCCAGCACAAGAACCATAGACTACTCATGCCTCTTGCCAAAGGTTAGTCGAATTTTCCTGGAAATCTCTTCATGTCTTGCCTTTTATATTTTACCCTTGTTTGTCACCATGTCATGCTTACCACGCAACAATGCCACTGTTACGAGCTAAGCAGTGGACTTAATGTTGATGGTGGTTTTTAGTTCGGGGCCAAATTTGTAAAAGTCTATCTACCTGACCCGACATCAGATGTAGTAGACATTGATATGTCTATATTCCGCAGGGAATTTGGAGAATATATCAAAATCTGATGAGTTCCTATGCCTCTCTTAATATTATATTGAAACTCAAGCTCCTAGATGAATTTTTCACTAGTATAGAGCCTAATGAGTCTATAAGCTCCTAGCTGCATTACTCACAAATGCCGGAGCCTACTGAGTACTTTTCTTGTGCTTATGTTCCCCGGCAGAACCCTTAATATTAGTATGGCATGACGAACTTGTGTTCACTCGCAGCAGAGTAGCACGAATTTGCAAGTATCAAGGTTAATGTCCTTGCATAAAGTACTCAATCAGAAAGCATACTGTTCTCTGGCAATAAGGAATTCTGTGTCAACATATAGAATACAATCAGTTTTGTAATAGTTCACAAAATTCATAAATCTAACTAATTTTCAAAAATTAGGTTTTTGCGCCCTGCGCAGTATATTAGACTCCGTTGGTCGAAAATAAGCTTAGGCAACTAAGCAATTGATCCGTCGTGGATTAGTAGGTGCAAAGTCCTACCCGAAATCAGAAAGCAAAGAATAAAGGAGCGGCGGAGAAGGAGCAGCAAAAAAAGAAGGTGTGGCCACGATATAGGCCAGCCGGAGCCACTTTCAAGTGACCACACCCCATGTTGCCCAACCGGCTCTTATCTCTTGTCGACCAATCAGGTCGCTTTAAACCTGCCACACTCCCATGAGTTTTGGCTGGGACCACACTTGCCGCCCTATTCCCCATCGACCAATCAGGTCGCGTTAAATCTTCCACGCGCATCAAAATTGTGGCCACGCCCATGCTTGGCCGGTCCTCTCTTTTTATGGACCAATCAGGTTGCTCTAAACCTGCCACAACATTAGAAGAGATGGAATTGCATAAACTGGCCACCATGACAAATTTTCTTCACAAAGACCGTGCTAACGGCATGCAAAACACGCATGCCAAACGAGCATGCCAAGCGCACATTCCAAACGTGCCACTTTGCCGCAGTAGCACGCCAAATGCGTCAATGCGCCGTGAATAGCACACCTACGTTCCAACCCACTTTCTGTTCGTGCCAACGCCATAACTGACTTCAACGTGGTTATCATATCCAAAAGCACGACCTTTCTTTAGTGACGATGGATGAAACCCTAATTTCCAATCGTAGCACAAATTATGCCACTTCGGGCCCCATAACATGCCACGAGCCTTTCGGACTTAGGAAACCCTAATAAAGGTGCCATACCATAGCCACTCGTGGCAATACTTTTTCCTGTGGCCATTTCCACATGATGGCCTGTCTATGGTTCCTTTGGCTACCATCGTTTGCACAAAACACCGTTGTACCACGGTCACATGCCACATGCCGCATGTCGTATGAGCTAATTAGGGTTTCGGCATGCCAATTCCTAATTTAGGCAAAGTTGTTACGCCAACCAAGCCAAATAATGTTCCACGGAACATTGGGATTGACGTGGCTACTGGAAATGATATTTCCATACCACATTTGAGTCCAACACCAATGTGCCAAAATCTGGCGGCCATGGCTACGCCAGGCGCCACTTGCACCATCGTGCCACTGACATGCGCTGAACATGCCAACCATACCCCCATGCCACTGGCATGCGCTAAAAACGTCATTACGCTATTGGCATGTACCAATGGCGCCACTATGCCATTGTCAGGCACCAACATGCTGTGGACATAATAAATGGCTACTCTTTCTCATGAGTTGCTAACTCAACCGTCAAAATTTTCCATGGAATGACGGGCCTGTGACAAGTTTTATACGACCAGCCAAGACAAGCCTAATAGAGTCACATGTTATTTTTCTGTGGAAAGTCTCTTGAATTTGACTTGACACACTTAGCAAGCTTCTACACGTTTTCCACGAAAACACTCGAGACATCAAACATGTCACAAACTGGGGGATACTCATCAGGGTATTGGTCTGGAGGTTTATAGCGTGCGGCGTGCAATACGCCCATTATAAGAAAATGTCAGGAAACAGAGCAGTTAGTGGTGGGAAGAAGTAATGGGTGTAAACAAACCCGTTTCCTTCATCGTGAAAACGTGGTTTCTAGTGATTACACACTACTCCACTCTTTCATCACACAATCACTCCCACTTCCTACGAGACCAGGGTGCGTTCAATTATGACTTGTATAAATAGGTTTCACCTATTTCCACCAAACAACAAGTTTTGGTGAGAACAACAACACAATATCCATAAAAATACCAAAGAACTGATAGCTTACATTCTGCAAGCCAGTTCCAAATTCTAATACAAGTCATAAAATAGCCACACCTTCAGAATTGACCATTCTGGTTTCAACACCTTCTTCGTTTCCCTCCCTAAGACCAACCCTTCTCCCTCACTTTGTGACCGAAGCAATCCTGGAACAGCCATTTCTTGGTTTTGGCCGGGATTTTACAGATTGATCTCTCGAATCTAAAGTAATCTCGTGCAGTGCATTTGTTTAGGGCTTAGATTCGTTTCTCACCTACACACCCAAATTTATAAAACCAGCAGAAAAAGTTTTTACCTACAAACAAGGTCTTATGGATCCGGGCTTTGTAGGAAATGAATTTACTTGGTCCAATAAGCATAGTGGACAGGCCTTTGTAGAAGCTAGACTAGACCGTGTGTTGTCAAACCCTGAGTGGTTAGACTTATTCCCTCGTGCTATAGTTTATCACCTACCACCATTAGGGTCTGATCATATCCCTATTCTTGTAAGGACCTCTCCATGATGGAAAGATGGATCCAAACCCTTCAATTTTTTTGGAATCTACTTGCATGACCCGTCTCGTTTTAAAGTCATTGAAAAAACCTGGGGGCTAGAAATAGATGGTTCGCAAGCTTTTAAGTTCGTCTCTAGGCTCAAAAATGTTAAAAAATACATTAAAATCTGGAACAAGGAGTATTTTGTCAATATCCAAAATAATACAAAAAAACATAAACTAGGCTCTAGATCATTTCAAAAATACCTTGAAGCTACCAGACACTAGCCCTATGGTCAAACTTATCCAAAAAGACTTAGAACATTGGTACAATTTTGAGGAGGCTTTTTGGAAAATTAAGGCTACTGACAACAATTTGAGACTAGGAGATAGAAATACAGGTTATTTCCACTCTTCGGTTAAATATAAGGCAAAAAAAACTAAAAAAAGAAGCAGTTAAGAAGGAAAATGGAGAGTGGGGCCATAACCGTAAAGAAATTGAGGAAACATTTTTTAACCATTTTAGTAAGATGGCGTCCTCCATGCAACCAGTTATCCAAGATCAAATCCTAAATCTTATACCGGAGAGCATATCGGAAGCTGATAATTTGAAATTAATGAGAATCCCAACGGAATTAGAGATTAAACTAGTGGTTTTCGACATGCACCCAAACAAATCCCCGGGACTAGATGGTTTCCCGGCTGGATTTTACCAAAAGAATTGGTATGTTATTAAAGAGGACGTTACAAAGATGATTCAGAATTTCCTCCAATCCAAACATCTGCTTAAAAGAGATAAATGCTACCTTCATCACCCTAATACCCAAAAAGGAGAACCCAGAAACCCCAGCGGATTTTCGCCCAATTTCTCTATGAAATACTATTTACAAGGTTATTTCCAAATTGTTTCCAAACAGAATAAAGTCGTTTCTTGATAAATTCATCTCCCCTTATCAATCGGCTTTTGTCCCTGGTAGGAAAATTACGGATAATATTGTAATAGCACATGAAATTATCCATACAATGAGAACAAAAAAAATCAAAAAGGGATACATGGGCCTAAACATAGATATGTCTAAGGCCTTCGATAAGGTGGAATGGACTTTTTTGGAATCTGTCCTAAAAAACTGGGATTTTGTGAGGAATGGACAAGCTTAATAATGCAATGCATTAATACTACTTCTAGCGCGGTTTGAATCAATGGATCTCCTTCAAGCTTTTTCAAGCCCAGCAGAGGAATTCGTCAAGGAGATCATTTATCCCCTTATCTCTTCATTATCTGTATGGAAAGCCTCTCAAGAGTGCTTATAGAAGCTGAGAAAAAGAAATGGATTAATGGGATAAATTTCTCTAAGAACTCCTTTACCATATCCCACCTTCTATTCGTGGACGACTGTCTTGTTTTCACTAAGGCTACTAAAAAAGATAGTAGGAATCTATTAAAGATCCTTGAAGCTTTTAGTGCTGGCTCCGATCAATTAATAAACTATCAAAAGTCAAGAATTTTCTTTAGCAAATCGGTCCCCAACAACAAGGCAAGAGATATCATAGGAATTCTCAAGGTTGGTCGAATAAAACTAGATGATAAGTATCTGGGAGTCCCTTTGTTTACCCGTAGGTCCAAAATCTCGCTAGCTGAAAAACATAGAATCCGATTAGCAGGATGGTCTAGCAAACTCCTACCGGGGGCTGTAAAAGGTGTTATGATAAAACATGTGGCTGACTCTCTTGCCACGTACCATATGACATGTTTTATTATACCAAAATCGATCACCAAAAGAATTAATAGAAGAAATACGGCTTACTGGTGGGGCCACTCGAGAGAGGATGGTAGAGGTCCCTGTCTTAAAAAAGGGGTAACGTTCTGTATTTCGAAAGAGAGAGGGGGGCTAGGTTTCAAAAAATTTGATTGCTTTAATAAAGCCCTAATTACAAAAACGGGTTGGAGAATGATACACAACCGAGATCAATTATGGGCGAAATTAATGGAGGAAAAATACTGCAAAAGTATTTCCCCTATTTGTATTGAAAAAGTGAAGGCAAATAGCTCTTGGCTTTGGAGGGGTTCTACATTGGTTTAGAGATTGTTAAGAAACGGAGTATCTGGAATATAGGTACAGGGGAGTCTATTCAATTTGGAAACATCACTGGTTCCCAACAGACAACCCAAATCAGCTGACAAAGGAACAAACAACACCCATTGATGGAAATACGCTACATCTGGTGACGAAATTTTTGACAGCCACACAAGAGAATGGAATACTGATTTCCTGAAACAAGTCTTTCACCCTCGGGCGGTTGAGAACATCCAAACTGTAGATCTAAAACTCACTAGTACTCAGCGGGACACTCTTCTATGGCCACTTACAACTAACGGCAAGTTTACGGTCAAATCCATCTACCAAAAGCTTATCCTTACGGCTCCAGGAACAAATGTGGCTCAACCCACAAACCCAATCTGGACTAAGTTGTGGGAACTTGAAGTTCTCCATAGAATACAAGTCTTTGTGTGGAAATGCTATAATGAAATATTGTCAGTAATGGCAAAACTGAGCACTAGAATGCCCAACCTGTCCCCTCTTTGTTGCCTTTGTGACAACCATGAGGAAACCACCTCCCATCTATTCCTGCACCGTTCCTTCAGCAGGGCAGTGAGGTTTGGTCTTGGACTCAGAGGACCAAGTACAAGTGATACTACAATCACTGAATGGATTGATTCTTGGTTCACTAATGTAGGTGCAGACCGAAACGGAAAGAGTGAGACGAAGTACTATAGAGGCAACCACATGTTGGGTTATATGGAAACATAGGTGCGACAAGATCTTTAGAACAGTACCAGTTAAGCCCGAGACAACAATTCACCAAATCAAATACTCTCTAACCCATTCTCGCCCAAAACCAAACCTTTACTCCCTCATCAGAAATCCCTCAACCAACCAACTGCAGAATCTACAAACCAGAAAAATAACAGCAACCAGCAAAAGTATAATACACTGTCAGTACAAAATTCATCTGAATCATTCTCTTGTTATTGTGATCACAGCAGATGAAGAAAACAGAATTCCAGCTAGCAGGATTTTCACTTGCAGAGTAGCATCGCAGAAGGAGGGGAGCACACCGGGTGTCCTGGCAGTTATGAAGTGGGCACAACAACGTAAGGAACGAATATGCAACGTCCAGTTACAGAACAAGCAGCTCCTGAAAGAACTGAAGAAGAAGTGGAACAACCATCAATCACGATGCAACAATGACCTGATCGATGACTATGTAGATTATATTTCTTACTTTCGCACTTTTGATTGTAATTCCCTAAGGCAGGAGTGGTTGCCAAAACTACATGAGATAGCTTCAAACTTTCACTCTAAATACCCGGACCTTGAGATGAAGGAGCTATTTCATGAAACATTTGCTTTTGTAAAACACAATGCTCAGCAGGTTCTTGGCTTGACTGACCAATCTTAACCTATCTATGTCTTTCCGAAAAAAAATAAAAAAATAATACTGAACATGTAGCCTTTCCAACCTAAGGGAATCAAAAATTGGGTGGTAAATGCAGCAAAAGAAATTGTCGTAAATGCAGCATCTTCAAAGAAATTGCTGGAGCTCAAGAGGACTGTCCAGTACCTGGAAGCCAGCCAAAACTCTAGTTTCTTGGGCTGAAGGGGGTATGGGATCAGGCTTCACATTAAAGATCGGTAAGAGAAAGAAAAACCTGTGTTGGGAAAGGCAAGCTACGCACTCGCCTAGGCGCATGAGTCGTGCAAGGGGCACTAAGGCGCAAAAATGTGAGTAATCTTTTTTTCTTGGCCCTTTGCCTCGCCTAGCGCCTCACACAACATAGAGAAAAACTAATACTTACAAACTAGGGAGAGATGTTCGAGTAATCGCAGGCGCGGTAGTTGGTGATTTATCATCTGTCCAGTTTGTCTCTCCCCAGTGCAGTAGCATACTTTCCCAAAGGCAGAAATCTTCATAGCAGGTATTTAGTCTTTCATCTGTTATCATAATGTTCCAATGTCTATCAGTGTAATTTCCTTTCTCAGCTTCTCGGCGATGCCACTCTAACCCTGCCTTTTGATGTGAGCTAAGCAAACAGAACTTCTGCAGTTTCTCTGGCATGGCATCATGAACCTTCCACCATGTTTTATGTGCAGCATCACTGGCGAACTCTTGTGTTATGTCGGAATTCCAGTTACAGTCGTAGTCTCGGAAACATATCCAAGGCTTCCGGCCAAGATAATGCAAAACATAAAGGACCGGCGGGTCAGCTCCGAATAACGCAGTTTTCATTACTTTTTTATCTTCCTCGTCACCTTCCCAGAAGTGCTTCAAGAAGTTCATGTGTCTCGGAATTCGGTGCCACCATGTAAAGATTTCGTTCAAATAACCTTGATCTCCGCCGTTGTAGGACTCTATCTCGTTGATGTGATCCATTAGTAGTTGGAAAGTGCAATTTGACGGCTCTATTACCATTACACCAGAATTGAAAAGCGTTGCATCATTTCCCGTTGCAGTAACCTCTGGCATACCAAATAGGAAATCAATGTTTCTCAGAATGAGCAAATCCGCGTCGATGAATATAATTTTATCATAATCTGTCAACTGCCATAAACGAAACTTGCTGTAATTCCACTCGTTGTACGCATTCTCTTCAGCTTTAGGATTTCGAATCCTCTCGATTGTTCGAATTTTCCATCCAGCAGCCGCAAGACCACTCCTGTGGTATTCACTTATAGTGTCATCAACAAGCATGACCAAATCCCTCGTGGAGCCCGCGATGCGGATACTCTGGGCAGCAGCAATGGCACCACAGACATATATGTCAGCCGAATGGAGAATCATAGCGTATGCTTCACGGTGTGCAGTCCCTGAGTATATCCTCTCAGTTTTTGGCAGCGAAAGCTCACAAGACCCGACCGGGAGCTGAAGCTTCTGGTGCAGCGTATCGATAATGGGATTATATAACCATGCATTTCCTTCACGTACAACAAGCTCTTTGCAAGTAAAGAGGTTGGGCAATGGAAAACAATCGGTCACGAAGAGAACAGGAACAGGAAAATCATTTTTAGCAGAAGCAGCAATCCTTGCAGCTGCAAGCTGCAAATGCAAACGGGCGACATCTCTTGACCAATTGTGCGCTGACTTGCGGCATGGAAGCTTGACGGCAATAAGATCAATATCAGAATTTTTATAGCTCTTGGGTCTTGGTAGGGATGGGCAGACGGGAACTTCGGATTCTTCTTCCTCGTCAATCCATTCCGGATACAAGGACTCCCAAGTTACATCCTTTCCAGCAAAATCCAAGTGAAGAAGATCATGCTTAGCAGTTGGCACCTCTTCTCGCCAACGGCCAATCTCACTTTCATCAAAGTTCAATAAACCTATCCTGTCTAGTCCCTCTGTCAGTTTAGAGAGAGTTTCTGAAATGTCGCCCCAATTAATGTCTAGATCTGATATGTAGCGTGCATCTACAGATGGCCTCTCCCGAAACAATCTGTCCAGAAAGCTTGGTCTGCAATTGAAAAGCATTTACCAGGTGAATGGAGGGGGTGAGTGTCTGTCGATAAGTTGCCAAAGCATATGCTCAAAATGTTGCTAGTAAGTATGATCAACAGAAGCTTGCCTGGAATCCTGTTCATTGTTGGACACCTTTAGAGAGTGGAGAAGTGTTAGAAAAGTCCCACCTGTAATAATCAATAGGACAAGCTTCACTGTAGAAATTTTGCATTTTGCACTTTTTTCTTGTGTATATGTCTGAGGTGGCTTCTCAACTTCTTCAGAACATTTAGTTCTTAGGAACCTTCTCTTATTGTTTGTATCCTCACTGAAACAGAAAGCATGCCAACAAAAACGCCCATAAAGTTTAAACGAAACCCGAGAATGAAAATGAAATCTACAATTTAAATCACATGAAAACACAGACTTACAGTGATCCGGATAACCTTAGCCTGTGCTCAATAGGATTTGGTGAGTGGTGGTTGCCCATTGGTCCTCTCATCTTGATTTACTTACAATGTACAAAGAATGCAACAACAACCAACAAACAATAACATGATCAAATACTACTGACAACAACACCCATATTTATGGAATTAATGAAGATGGAATCTGAACTCTAATCAAGAAAATAAAAGACACCCAGAGAAGAAAATCAATCTCAAACAGGACTTGAAATGCCTGAATAACAAGTAACTGAAAAAAACACCCAGGAGTAGAAACTTACAGGCAAAGGAGTTTAGAGAGCTCAACAGAATCCTGCGACCCCAGAGGCGCTCTCCCCCTTGTAATCGCCCGAGAACAAAGGAGGTTGAAGTCCGTTGTTTTGTTTTTAAAATCTAAATGAATTGGGTGGAACTATACAGTCCCAAACAAACATCGTGATTGAATGAAACGACGACTAAAACACAACGTCCAATAAGGGAAGTTCTCTTCTCTTGTCACGTTTTCTTCATTACCTCCGTTTTTTAATTGAGGTATCGTTTTAGATTAGCAAGATTTTTCTGTCAATGAAGATAACAGATCTGGTTTTGGGAAAACATGCAAAAAATAATGTCACCAGACTGGCAGACTCCGACGCATTTGTTAATTTCCCATTTGTTTACGTAGATAAGATACCTCCTCTAGGCTTTAGCCGATGGGTTAGTTTAATACAGTATATTTTTGGCACGAAAAAAGATTGTTCAAGGTGTCGGGTCATTTAAAACTTCTCCATAACTAGTGGAGTGTCGGGCGGAGAAAGATTGTGTAAACAAAAAATCTTTACAATCGAGAGGATAGGAGAGAGAGAAAATGTACGACTCCTTCTCTCTCCTGAATTGTATCTTTTTTTCTAATTCCGATCATATGGATCACCGAATGAAAGAGTCGCAAATCGAAAAAAGGTTTGTGGATATAAAGAATAAATCTTATGAGATCTTAACCCACTGGGATAATAATAATCCAATAACACAAATAATCGAAAGATCAAAGGGTTTCTTTATATGTTGCTGGGCTACTAAAACAGGGGTGTCATGGCTTATTAATATTTTGTGGGAAGCATTATCTGGGATCAGAAATCCAACAAAAAAGTTTTTCTGGAGAAAGCCATTTGGTAAAGATCTTTTCCATGTAATCTATTGCCAAAATTCTCATGGTAACTTCCTTGCTATTGACTGGTACACAGGGAATCATAATGATAGACCACATCATTTGATTGTACCTGAAGGCAAGGAAGGACAAGGGTGGAAGAGCTTTAAAGCTTCTCTAGAACTGAGTCAGAAGAGGGAGAAGGCAGCCTCATTGAATCAAACATCACATACATACATCATAAAAGCTCTTGGCCTAATCTCTCTTACAAAGAATCTGTCTTGAATGAAAAACAAATGCAAAATGTATTTGTGCAAAGAGAAGTCCATAGTAGTAGGGGGGTTAGTGGCATTAATTTTAACTCTAGAACATCAAAGGGGGGAGATTTAAATGTTCATGGTGATGATGGAAGAGTACTGGGACGGTGGAAAACATCAATAATATGTGAAGTTCAACCTTATCCTGCAGATTGGAGGATGGTAGCAGACCTGATCAAAGATGTATTTCATATTGGTGGTGTTTTAAAGGTTAATCCTTTTAAGAAAACGATGGGTGTTTTCTGGATTGAAAATCAGACCAGCTACAAGACTATTATTGAACAGAAGACAATTCCTTTTCTTGAAGGTACAATTTCTTTTCAAATTTGGTGGCCATCTGTTAATGGAGAATCTGTTTTTCTTGAACAAAATGAGTGTTGGGTCAATCTTATAGGTGACCCTTTTCATTTATGGGCATACCAAACAGCAGAAGAACTACTTCGCCCATGGGGAAAAATTGTCAAAGTGGATGATAGATGTTTAGTTGGGGAATATCTCACAGGGATTAAAGTGCTAATTAGAGGGAATTCTCTCGTTGATAAACTTCCTAGAGCGTTGGAACTCGTTAAAGATGGTATTAATTACAAAATTGCAGTCTCTATTATCTTTCCCGGTGAGTTCATCGATCATCAACCGTATAAGAGCGTCGGAGAAGATGAAGTATTTCAATTGCACGTGGCAGAAAATCATCAGTCCAGGATCAAACAAAAGGTGGTAGAGCACGAAATCAATGGTCACTCATCACAAGTTGGGGGTGAACATTTAAAGATGGGTGAACAAAAGGGTCATTTAATGCACAAACCTACTTCGTCAGGGAACAGTGATAGTACTTCTGGCAATAAGACCGTTCCACCTGTTGGAAACAGTTTGACTTCAAAAACCAAAGGAAAAAGGAGTACAAGACAAAAGAATAATGGGACACATCGGCAAACTAGTGGGACACCTGGTTCATTCTCAAGCAGAAACATCTTCACGTGAAAACCTAGTGCTACTCAAGTTTGGCGACAAAAAGAAACGGGACTGGGCATTCTTGGGCCAAAACCAATTTGAAGTTTTTAACTCGTCCAAGGACCCAGAAATGAGGAATACTGAAATTCTTCAAAATCCGGTTAAAGGAAAATTGATTATCAGCGAGGGTTTCAAAGACATACTCAATTCCTCGTGTCCAAGTACTTCGATATCAACTATTTCTTCTCACATTGATCTCCATAATCGATTTTCTGTGCTTACGCCTGAATTACAAAAGAATCTAATCGAAGATGATAGTATTGTGCAAGATGAAGACCTACTCTCGATAACTCCGCTCAATCAGATGGATCCAAATAACTCAATTAGTGAATCACACAGGGTGATTGATGGGGGTTCTGATAGATGGGTAACTAGAGATCAGCACCAATCTTATCAAGAACAAAACAGTAGAGAGGTAAGTATCATAGAGAGTGAGGAAGCTCGATTAGAAAAAGAACATTTGATTTTCGCTGTTCAATCAGTGATGGCACTTTTCATCATTGCACAACATGATAAGGGGAAGGAAGTTGATGAAATTATTAATCGTCAAGTGAGGGAAATAAAGCAAAGAAAATTACTACGGAAGGAGAGCTATAAGGGAACTAGATGAGGCGATTCTAGATGAGGGACTGGAAGGGGCAAGATTACTTCTTATGGATTCTGAAGAAGTCATACTAGAGAATACTTCCCCGGAGGAGGACGGCACAAAGTCACCTAACAACACGCCAATCACGACTAGCGCTACAAAAGTGCAGCGGGAGACAAACAGGTTAGTGTGCTCTATGAGTAACCTAGTTCCTTCCAGTTCTAAATTAGGCAGAAGAGTGGGCAATAGGGGCAGGAAAGGTTATATATGAATGCAAACATTGTTAATTGGAACATTAGGGGGCAGGGGATGCGAGTAAGAGGGCTATTATTAATGAAGCATTATTGAAAAGTAAACCAAATGTTATTGTTTTACAAGAAACTAAGACAGAGGTTATTACACAAAGTTTTTGTAGATAATTATGGAACAAGAATGGAGTTCAGTTTTGTTATGTTCCATCGCAAGGGGATTCAGGTGGTATGTGCATCATGTGGTTGGAAGATGAGTATAAATTATTAGACACATTAGAAGATCAGTATACTCTTTCATGTATGTTTAAATATAGAAGGGATGGGACGGAATGGTTTGTTACTGGGGTATATGCACCAAATAATAGAGTGCAGAGAAGGAGAGTTTGGAGGGAGATTGCTAGTGTTTTGGGAGTCTGGGATATACCGGGGTGTGTTGTAGGATATTTCAACACAATTCGCTTTGTCGAGGATAAGAACAGAGATATTACCGCTAACAGAGGTATGGCTGAATTTTCAAATTTCATCTCGGACTGTGATCTGTTTGACCTTCCATTATATGGTGCTCACTACACTTGGTCGAACTTTCAAGAAGACCCAATTTGTTGTAGGCTTGATCGTATGTTAGTTAATAGAAAATAGGAGGAGATGTTTCCTGACACCACACAAAGAGCAAGACCTAGACCCACTTCTGATCACTACCCATTGCTACTTAATACTCATGGGATTACTGTTGGTCACTTACCTTTCAAGTTTGAGATCATGTGGATGGAAGACAACTCACTTTATGATTTGATCAAGGGGTGGTGGGAAGGGTACGAAGTTTCTGGAAATCCGGGGTACATCTTCTGGAAGAAATTACAATTGCTCAAGGGAGATTTAAAGAAATAGAACTGGACACATTTTGGCAGTACTAAGAGAATGATGGATGACATTTTGGCCAACATTCATATTATTGATCATAAGGATGAAGCTCGTGAAGCGACATTGGAGGATAGATTGGATAGAATCAACCTTAAAAACGACTTTAAAAAATGGGCTAGAATAGAGGCTTTGAGGATGAAAAGTAAGGAGAAAGACAAGTGGGTGGACGAGGGCGATAAAAATACTGGGTATTTTCATAGGTGTGCGAACCAGAGGAGAAGGCGGAACTTCATTAGTTTTTTGGTAATTGATGGGGTATTACATGATGATAATATTGTAATTAAGGGCCACATTGATGATTATTATACTGGGTTGTATAAGGAAAATAGTTCTCAGAGACCATTTATGGAGGATATTCGCTTCTTATCAATCTCTCCGGACGAAAATGCCAGATTAGAAAGACCAATTACCGAGGAAGAAATTCTGGGAACTATTAAGGAAATGGAGCATGATAAGGCTCCGGGACCTGATGGGTATCCAATAGAGGTGTTCACTAGATATTGGAAGATTTTGGGGGAGGATTTTATGAAGGTAGTGAAGCATTTCGAGTTAACTGGGTCATTGGATTGGAGAATAAACAACAACTTTGTTACACTAATACCAAAAAAGGAAACAGTTGAGGTGGTTAAGGATTTTAGGCCTATTAGCCTGATTAATACATCATATAAAATCATTGCTAAGGCGTTGGCGATCAGACTAAAACAAGTACTTCCTAGTCTGATATCAGAAACCCAAAGTGCATTCGTAGCTGGGAGACAGATTACTGACTGCATATTACTCGCTAATGAATGTATGGATACAAGGATGAAACAAAATGAAGCTGGATGGGTGATGAAGTTGGATGTGAAGAAAGCGTATGATAAGGTGAACTGGAATTATCTACTTAAGGTAATGGAGAGGATGGGGTTTGGTTTTACCTGGAGGAATTGGATTTGTTCTTACATATCCCATGCAAACTTTTCTGTCTTGGTTAATGGGGTGCCATGTGTTAATTTTAGGAGCTCTAGGGGACTTAGGCAAGGGGACCCCTTGTCTCCATTCTTATTCACCATGGTCATGGAAGGGTTCTGTCGGATGATCGCTAGAGCTGAAGAAAATGGTTGTTTATCTGGATTTAAGGTCACCCTGGATGGACCTGTTGTTTCGCACTTGCTTTTTGCTGACGACACTTTACTCTTTAGCGCAGATAAGTCTCAAAGTTTACATATTCTTAGGGCAATTTTAACCTGTTTTGAGTTGGTGTCGGGACTAAGTATAAATCTGACGAAAAGTACAACAATTAGTATTGGAGATACTACACTTGACGAGTTTGTGGAAGATGTTCTCGGTTGTACACTCAAAGATTTGCCTTTCAAGTATTTGGGAATGCCAGCAGGGGCTCAATATAGGTGCAAGAAGATTTGGGACATGGTAGTGGAAAGTGTGGAGAAAAGATTAGAAGGCTGGAAAAGAAGGTATCTCTCGTATGGTGGTAGATTGGTACTTATTAAGAGTGTTTTATGTGCACATGCAGTCTACTTGATGTCTTCCTTCACAATTCCTCCTCCCGTAGCAAAGAAGATCGAAAGAGCAATGAGAACTTTCTTTGGGGAACGAAA
Source organism: Papaver somniferum (assembly GCF_003573695.1). Taxonomy (NCBI): domain Eukaryota; kingdom Viridiplantae; phylum Streptophyta; class Magnoliopsida; order Ranunculales; family Papaveraceae; genus Papaver; species Papaver somniferum. The sequence continues at coordinate 7,401,754 of NW_020651082.1, read as the reverse complement.
GATGATAGAAATAGAACTGCACTGGTGGCATGGCACAAAGTATGTCATAGTAAACAAGAGGGAGGGTTGGGGATAAAATTTATATCAGTGATGAATGATGCATTACTGTGCAAGTGGTTATGGAGATTCTCAAATGAACCGGAGGCACTGTGGAGAAGATTTGTTGAGGATAATTATGGGTGTGATAATAATGGGTGAGATGCTAAGCAAACTAAGCGACCATATGGCATGGGGTTATGTAGAGGGATTTGCAACAGAATGGATAAATTCAGATTGGGAATAATGCACAAGGTTGGAAATGGGAGAAGAACTCGATTCTGGTTGGATATGGCTGGGTGGGGAGGTGCTCAAGGACAAGTTCCCAAATCTTTATGAAGTTACTAGAAAGCAAGGGAGTTGGGTAAGCGAACTAGTTACAAGCAACGTAGAAGGGGGTACTAGTTGGGACTTGGATTTTAAAAGAAGACTCACTGATACGGAGATCCACGAGGCAGCAACTCTATCTTCTCTATTAGAGGGGGTTATCTTAAGTGATGTGGAAGATATCAGAAGTTGGAGATGGGAGACTAGTGGAGTCTTTTCAGTGAAGTCGTGCTACCAAGGTATGGCGAAGAACTCAGGTATCATTTTCCCTTCTGCACAAATATGGAAACCATTAGTACCAACCAAGGTTTGTTTCTTTGTTTGGTTAATTCATCATAAGGCTATTTTAACTCAAGATAATCTACATAAGAAGGGGTGGCAGTTAGCAAATAGGTGTATATTTTGAAAGTCGAATGAAGAAACCATCGATCATCTCTTCAATCACTGCCCTGAAATGTATGTTGTTTGGATGTACTTCATGAAGGTATTTCACCAGGGATTGGGTTATTTGTGAAAACGCTACAAACTTGTTTATTGAGCAACAGGCTCGCGGGCTCACTGAGAACGGCAAAACTCTTTGGGAATTACTACCCTTTGCTTTCGTTTGGGGAGTGTGGAAACAGAGGAATAAGTGCATTTTCCAAGATTCGGAATACTCGCAAGAAAACTTTATTAGGAGGATTAAAGCTCTATTACTATATTGGACCTCTACTACCATATATTTTAGAGGCATTACTTTTCAGAATCTATACTACAACCGGGATCTTGTAGTTAATAGGCAGTGTTGATTGCACTTTCTTAATGGAGGTCTTCCTCGATTTTGGGGAAGTTCTGGTGGTTTAGGTTCTTGGCTAGCAAGACCTGAACATATTGAACTTACTAGTGTTCTTTCTAGTCGACTAGAGCAGAAATGCTTTGGTCTTTTTTTCTTTTCTAACTTTTCTGTTCCCCTCTCCTCATTGTAACATACTTTCTTAATTTATAAAAAATTTTGTTGTATTGATATAAAAAAAAAATTCTTTACAGAACGAGCTGCAAAAACCAGCTCAAAACCGCCTGACACAAAACCCATTCCCTGCACGTCTCCCGATGGCGCGGGTTTATTGGGACTCACAAAAAAAGAAAAGAGAAAAAATCTGTGTCTGGCGGTTTTTATATGGTTTTTTCTCGGTCTGTTAAGAATGATGCTTCTGTAAATTCTGTAAAATGTGGGAATTAAGTGTTTTGCCATCCCCTCACTCTCTCTTACTCTAATGGCCTTTGGCTTAAAACTCAATTTTTAAAGAATTAACTCATTTTATTGAAATGACCCTTTAAAAAAAAAGGGGGTCATTGTGATAAAGATGTTTCCTGATGTTATCAAATGATAAATTATATCTTTTAAGGGTACAATCGTCATGCCAACTTAAACATAACATGTCTCACAAATCATACATAAGAATTCGACAAATTTTATATATTTGGAAAGATTTTTGAAAGACCTACACAACGAGTGTAAATACAGCTATCAAATTTTCATTTCATGAAGTTTTTATTCTCTAAATAATTTTTAAAATTTTCTTCATATATTTTAATGTGCAGATAATATGCACACTGATTTTATGTGCAGGAAATATACACATTGATTTCTGTACATAATTTTTTAAATTTTCTTCATATTTTATAGTGTGCAGGATATATGCACACTGATTTTTGTAAAAAAAATAAAATAAATTTTTTTCATATTTTATAGTGTGCAGGCAATATGCACACGGGTTATTTTGTTAATCCTACTTCCTATAATATTCCAGGGCCACTGGAATAATTTGCAAATTTATTAAATAACCTTGGGGCCAAAAGTGTAAGACCCATAATTTCCAGGGTCATAAGAATAAATTTCTTCAAAAAGAAAAGATTTCTACAAGAACAAATTATCGACTTGGAGTATTGTCCGTGATTTGTTACGACATTGGATTAGTAACTAATACATGCAAATTCAAGAGACGAGAGGCTATATATTTTAGAGATATTTTGTAAAAGGATCATAAATTTAAAGCCTAATTAGAGTTTGAGTCGTAAAACATGCATTTGTTGCAATAGGGTCGAAGACTAACGTTGACTGGTTAAGCATCATCAAAAATCATGTTTTCCATTTCTTTCTATCGAAGCCTTTGTCAAGTCCCTATTCTTCTCGAGCAAATTTTTCCTTCTCCATCTCTCAATAAAGGGGATCACCATCTTAAGGTTTGGTTTTGTTTTAATGAAGGTTTGAGAATCGAATTAGGTTTTAGTTGATAATTGCTAGTGATGAAGTATGGAGGTTGCTGCTAGTTTCGAGATGAGTTGTTGAATCAAGTCTAGTGGAGAAAGAATTGAATTCAATTGCCAGGGTAACACAGATTTGAGGTAATTGTTCTTCTGTAAATTAGTTCAAGTTTGTTACTAATTTTATGAGTTATTATTGAATGAGAATTGAGATTGGATGAAGTAAGGGAATCTCAAATAAAGAATTATGACATGATATAGGACAGTAGATGATGCATAAGTACTTGAGTTGTAGTAGCATTTTGTTGGTGGCTAGGGAATGTTGGTGTTGTTTGTGTATATGAAGTTGTAGGTGTTATGATGATGATGCTATTAATGTTGAAGTTGTTTTAGTGTTATGAAATGCAGGGAAGGGGTTGGAGGTTTGTTGATTGAGCATTGGAACTAGAATGAGAATTAGGTATTGCAGTTGATATGGATTGTTGTGGTTGTATTGATATGAACTTTTGGTGGAGTTGAAATAAAAGATGTGGTTGTTATGGTGGTGGTGTATTACAGTGACAGAGGGTTCTAGGAGATACAAGTATGATTTGTGTTATGATGTGCACAAGGTCTTGGAGGTGCAAGATAATGGATGTTAAGTAAGTTGTTGGATGTTGCTGGGATAAATTAGATGGATTCTTGTGGATGTGGTGCGAAGGATGTATATTGCAGGGTTGTTGTTAATTGAGTTGCAGTCAACATAATTAGTAGAGGCTCAGTTTGTTGTGCAGGTATGAACTGAAATGAGAGATGTTGGGTTCGATGGCAATGGAATGTGATTATAGAGGAAATGATCTTGTAAAGTGAATGGAGTTGGAGTTATTCTGGTGATGCATATGAGATTTAATATATGTGTGTTGGAACTGAGATTAAACTGCAGATAGTGGCGCTGAACTGAAATGGGTTTAAGCAGTCCATTATTTGGCTATAGATGTTAGAATATGAATGTGCAGGTGGAGTGTAAATGGAATTGGGGTCATAATGGTGGTGTGTTGAGCTATATGAATATATTGTTGGAATTACAGGGTACTAGAGGATGAAAAACGAGATTGAAAAGAATGTCGTATCACAAGATTCAAGGCCTTACAATTCTTTTCAGCAAATATTTCGACCCTTCCCAAATAATTGGCGAGTACAATTGGTTAGTGAAATATTGCCTTCAGGATAGAATGAAGCCCTAACAACGTTGTTGAATTCAAGAGTTGTACTCCCTTGACCCAACCAAGAACACACAGTATTTTGTTTCTGAAGATGCTTAGAGAGAAAGAGATTTTGATGATTGAAATGGGAGAAAGCCTTTACTATTTAAAGAGGGATTCATGCCTTTTCGTGATGTCTTTCCATTACGAACAGACGCTTTCAACGGGCATCCATTAATGGTGTCTCTTGAAGAAACACTATGGGAACAAACACGTTTAGTGGAAACTTCTGGAAAAACGAATAGGTTTTCAAATTCATTAACCAAAAAAATTTCCAACTCCCCGGAATAGCGGCAAACAATATTGAAAATATCTAACATATATTACATGTTTTGTGAGTATGGATGTTGGATTTTCTGGATTTTTTTAGATGTGTACATAGTTGTACACTATTGTCCTATCTCATGAATATATTGCATGTTTTTTGAGTATAAATGTTGGATTTTCTGGATTTTTGCAGATGTGTACATAGTTGTATACCACTGTAATCTAAAATTTGTAAAAAATAAAAATTATATAACCAAATGAGTACTCTTTTTATGAATCTCGGCAAGAGTTTTCCAAATAAATTAAGTTTGGGAATCTTGGACGAACGGTTATAAAGATAAATGATTTTTAAATTATTTGAAATCACTGATATCTCACGGAACACTTTGGAATAAACTGTAAAAATTTATTGAAATTAGGAAGGTTGTTCCTGTAGTTTCATATTTCAAATAAATAAAGGACTAGTTTGTATGTAGTTGAACGGGTGAAGACTAACTAGTCAATTCGGATGAGATTTAATCGGAAAGGAATGGTGAAGATCACTGTCACACCCATTTTTCTGATTTTTTACACTAAGAAACCCACATCCAGAAAAGTTCAGGCACGCACCCATTATCTGTGGAAAAATCTCCCCCAAACCCATATTTTTTAAAATTAGTGTTTCGCTTCTTCTTCTTCCTTGGCTTTCGTTTTTTGTGATTTCCTTCGGGTCTTCTTTTAAAATCTTCCTTGTGTGATTTTCTACTTTTTTGTCGAGAGAGGAGAAATAAATCGTGAATGATCATGTTACTTCATGAGAAGAATTTTGGAAGAAGATGCAAATTGATTTCAAAATCATTGTGGCATTAGAAAGATTGGGTTCGCTTTAAATTGAAGAGAAATTAATATGGTCTTTAGAAGTTAAGACAAACACAAAGGTTGGGTTGCTGTTGGAATTGAAAAATCATAACAACAAGGAAACAATACTTTTTGAAGCTACAAAATAACAAGAACATGGTGTTATTTCCGGTCATTTAGTGCGTTGAATGACGATTAATTGTGAATAATTTAGAATTTGTGCATAACCGGTTTGTCGGGTTCCTCCTTAATTCGAGTTTGCAGGTCGAAGATAAGCTATATAAGAAGAAGAAACAACAAAAAAGGGCTATCTCTTTACCGATAACAAGGCTCCCACAACCTGTTCGACAAAAGAGAAAGAGGTCTGCATGTTTGGTATTGTTATCCTTGAATTCTCCTTTGCATTAGTTGTTGAATAATTGAGCTGATCTTGTGCCCATTATCTGTATGCTGTTTTTTTTTTTTATTTTTTTATTTTTTTCACTTCACTGATACTTTCCTTGTTGTGTATGTTTGAATGCAGTCAGGATATGAACGCCTATGCTACCTACAAATGTATCCAGCCTCGGGACCACAACTTCATCACCACCTGCGTATGTAGCCCAAGCACCCGAGGGATGAAAATGTCATTGAATGTGTACATTGCGGATGCAATGGTTGTGCCAGTGGTGATTGATTCTTACTATTTGTAAGTAATTTTTCTGTCTCTTTCTAAGCAATGTAAAACAAGAAGTGCTGAAGATTGGTCCCTCTTTTCAGTGGGTATTTAATCATTATCTAGTGATTGCAAACTTAATGAGATTACAATCAAAGCCGTAATCTAGCATTCAGGCATTAAACATTCAGTATTTTAATACCGTTGCTATGGGAAATGCTATTCACAGCACTGAAACAGCACCCTACTTACAGCTCAAAGCATCTCAACCATACATCTCTCAAATGAATAACCTTTTTATACAAAGATGTGTCCTGGATGAATTGTTTTGAACCAGTGTCCTTGTGACACCTATCACTGAGTGGTTAATAGAGTTCTAAGTGGAGTGCTGAATAGCATTTCCGCCATTGCTATCGCTGAAATATGATTTTAGGTCTTCACCATGGCCTACTTGTGATTTTTACTGTCTATATCAATTATGAATCATTACTAGTTACTTGTCAGAAATGATAATTCTAGTGAAACAAGTTTCAACAAGGTGGGAAACAAGTTCTACCCCCCATCAGTCCTGCTACGTAGTCGAGAATAATTTTAGGCATATATTTAAATTGGGCATAATCGTTGAATAATTTGTTATGCAGCTATGAAATTGGTTGCATATCTTGTAATGCACTACAAAAGTTGTTGCACAATCTATTATGCAGTAACCATTTTGTTTGTATTGGAACCAACAAAAACAAAGACTGCATAACCTGTCATGCAACTATAAATATATGCATAACATGTTATGCAGTCGTGAAAATGGATGCATAACGCATTATGCAACTACTTTTTGTAAGCGGTGAAATTAAAAAAAAAATTGATGCATAACTTGATATGCATTCGAAAACATAGTTGCATAACGCATTACGCATCAACTTTTTATTTTTTTGTAAGCATTGAAATTAACCAAAACAATGGAAGCATAACTTGTTATGTAGTCGAGAAAATGGATGCATAACCTGTTATGCATCCGAAAATATGGTTGCATAATGCATTATGCATCGAGAAAATTGTTGCACAATCTTTTATGCATCGAGAAAATAGATGCATAATGCATTATGCATCAGTTTTTTATGTAGTTACGCACGAATACAATGGCTACATAACTTTGTTATGCCGAGGTAAATTTTTTTATGCAATGGAGAAAATGGTTGCATACTTCGTTATGCGTCTGCAGAATGTATTATGCATATTTTTTGGTGGCTGCAGAATGAAATTTTTTTTCTTTTTGGGGCCTGGCCCTAAGTTTCCGGATAGAGCGTCGAACCATATGGCCTTCACCGGTGATTCGCCCGATTTCCCCGAGGTAGTTGAAAATTTGGACTTCTTATTCGCGTGGGGTTAGTGTAAGCCCAACCCAAATCAACTAGGCCCACTGATTTACAAACTACGTCGAACGAAAACCCTAACCCTAATTGGAAGATACATAAACAAAGGTTGTCCACAGTCTAAGAAGAACAACGAAATACTTCGACTACGGCGTCTTCGTCTGTGGTGTTCTTAAATTCCATATTTCTAGATTTCGTCTCAATTTTCGGTTCATTCTAGTTTCTGTAGATTTATATGTTTTGAAATTCTAAAACATTAGAATTTTTGATTTCGTTTCAATTTTCTATTCATTCTAGTTTCTGTAGAATTATAGGTTTTGAATTTCTGAAACAAAAGAAGAAGAAGTTGCGATGATGATTAAACATCTCGTTAATCTGATTAACAAATGAGGATAACTCTGTTTCCATTCTTAACTAGATTCTGAGCATCTTCTTCTTCTTTTACCCGGTTTTTTGTTTTTTTTTCTGCTTGTCGATTTAATGGAATTACTTTTTAATTTTCTGTTTACGATTCTGTAAACTTGGAATTGCATTTAAATTGGAAGAGCAATTTAGATCCGAGAATACCCTAAGCCTAACTGGGAGTTAGATCGAGATGAAAATCTCATTCTGTGAATAGATCGAGATTTAATTTCTACATAAATAATTGGACCTGTAGATTTCCGAATCAACTGGATTAACACACTCACTTGAAGAGACATCACCTGTAAAAGATTTAAAATCTGAAATCCTTTTCTTGGATTGACTATTATTATTATTATTCTTTTATAAATTCTGTCGATGGACTGAATTTTTTTACATCTAGGCCAGTTGAAAATCTTTGGAAAATTTAGGCATATTCTATGGAATATAGGAACTGAAGTAACGAGCACTCACTGAGCCAGGTGCCGGTGTAGATGGACTCTGAATCTTTTTTCCACAACTGAAAATCTTTGGGAAAATTTAGGCAGTGACCTCAATAAGTAGGAGGTGAGCGCTCCCTGGAGAACTTTGCTATTGGTAATGACTCTGAATTAATCTAATGCATAATATTCATTGTGTAAAGTAATTGCTAATTAATCTAATGCATAATATTCATTGTGTAAAGTAATTGCTAATTTGGCTTACAAAATAAAAAAATAAGAAAGATAGAGTTTTTGCTAAACTCCCAGTTGTACTAAGTTGAGCTTCCGAGACATTCTTTCTTCCTACTTGGTGACAAAGAAAAGAATTTCAAGAGCAACTGTTATTTTACTGTTGCTAATTTATTATAGTGTTCACGGGTTTAAAAACTCTACTCGATTCCAGACGGATTTGAAACAAAAGAATTTGGGTAGATATAAGTTTATTTTCCTCTTTTTAAGGATCAAAATGCAAGGCATTATAAGGTCGTGCAATGAAATACTAAAGCATGGACTTCTTTGCCGACTGTGTGTTACCTCATCTACTGCAAGTTGGCAACATAAAGGATTAGAGAATACAACAGTGGCTGATGTCTTGAAGGCCAAAGGAGAAGAGAAAGATGGATACGTATTTAGTTGCCGTACCAACGACACCGTTTACGATGCCGTTCAGCTAGTAAGAGGACTTCTGTATATATTTCCTAAAGATATAAACAGATTCCGTCCCTTTATAGCTGTTTGTTTTCATATTTAGTTCTGAATTGAGTGTACATTGCAGATGACTCGGAACAATATTGGTTCCTTGGTAGTATTAAGGCCAGGGGAACAGAATTTGATCGACGGAATCATTACGGAGCGAGGTAACTGCAATTGTACTGTCGACTATATTAACATGTTTCATTATTGCATAAGAAAATTTAAACATTTGGTTGAATGGGTGTCTAAGCAGATTATCTAAGGAAGATGATTGTTCAAGGAAGACATTCTAAACAAACAAAAGTTGGTGAAATCATGACCGAAGAGAACAAGTTAATCACAGTGAACTCCAATACAAATATTGTGGAAGCAATGCAACTTATGACAGGTAAAGACTTGGTTAACTAATTATTGAAGTGTTTAAGAACAACAGGTTGAATTTATATATGGATCTGATGATATTAAGTTGATCTCTGTGCGCAGAAAATCATATAAGACATGTACCTGTAATCGATGCGAAGATCGTTGGCTTAATATCTATTGTTGATGTAGTTCGGGCTGTGGTCGCACAACAGGATGAAGAGGTTAAGCGCCTAAATGACTTCATCAAAGGGGGCTACTAATGGAAACCAAAAACTCGTTTATCAATAATGGATTTGTTTCGTTCTTTGTTTTTGTTGTTATCTTCCAGATAAAAGGTTAGAATCGATATCATAATCCCGAAGCATAAAAATGTACGGATATACATCTAAAACCAATATCAGTCGATCTATATGTTTGTTGAATTGTATTGGTTTCAAATTCGTTGGATTATAATTCGATATCATAAGGTGCACAATACATTTCACATAACACTACATAAAATAGCACAATATATATTTCATAAAAGAGTCTTTGTTCTTTGTTATGTGGACTTATTTTTATAACGACACATATAAATCTGTGCGGCACGGCTTACTTTTTCTTTTTTTCTTATTTATCGCAAATGATTCCATCATGAAACAAAGTATGCCCGGCCTGAATCCATCCTCTTTCCCAGTGAGGCTTGGGTTGACTAGCAAAGCAAGTACAAGTATTAGTGGCATAGCAAAAAAGCTTGACTAGTCATTAATATGTTTGCTCGCAGTATTAGTGGCATAGCAAAAAAGCTTGACTAGTCATTAATATGTTTGCTCGCAGTAATTGTAGCCATTCGGGAAAATCGATGACTGCATCTTTGATGTGATGCTAGTACTAGTACATCTGAGAATGATTAATTGGCTAGTTGTAAAGAGTCCCAGGGCTATGGAATAAAGGATTATCCCGGATCTATACCGAGGTATTGACGGCGATTCTCAAATATCACAGAAAAGAATGTGATATGATAAGATAGAATGCAATAGAAAGAAAGACTGGGAACGGCAATTCTCAAATATCACAAAACAGAATGTGATACGATAAGATATAATGCAATAGAAAGAAAGACAAGGAACGGGTTACCTACCCCTAATGGTCAACGCGAGCCCTTTTATTTCATTCTGAATGAAAGAATTCAGAATGAATAAAATCTTCCCAAGTAGGATGCGAACCTACGACCAATCAATTAACAGCCGATCGCTCTACCACTGAGATACTGAGGAACAACGGGAAATTCGAGCTCATAGAGTTCAATTCCCATTCTCAACCCATGACCAATATGAGCCCGAAACTTCCTTCGTAACTCCCGAAACTTCTTCGTGGTGGCTCCGTTCCATGTCTCATTTCATAGGGAACCTCAAAGTGTCTCTATTTCTTTATATTCCATCCATATCCCAATTCCATTCATTTATTATCCCTTTGGTGTCATTGACATAAGAAATGTCATTCCTAGTCTATCTATTTCTATATAGGGAAAGTTAAGAAATCATCATATAATAATCGAGAAATTACAATAGAAAATAAAAAAGGGGGTTTGTGATGATATTGAAATCTTTTCTACTAGGTAATCTATTATCCTTATGCATGAAGATAATAAATCCGGTCGTTGTGGTCGGACTCTATTATGGATTTCTGACCACATTCTCCATAGGGCCCTCTTATCTCTTCCTTCTTCGAGCTCGGGTTATGGAAGAAGGAACCGAGAAACAGGTAGTACAGCACGACATAACACGTTTATTTTTCTGCACGACACTGTACTGCACGACACAACACGACATGCTTTAATCTTCGGAATAACACAACACGCCTTAATCTCCGACATCACAATATGGCACGCATCATACTAAACAAGTGACTTCGTGGGATGAGATGTGTTGGGATGGCACGTTTTATTACACCTCTAATTTGGAAACTTGTTTTGAGGCATAATGACTTTTTTTTAGGAATATCGAATGATGACAAAATAGGGTCACTAGATAAAAAAAAGACCATTACCCCTTATCCACCCATTTTTAATAATGACAAGTGTACCCTTATTTAATTAGTATTAAAGATAATGATTAGATGTTAATGATTATGATTAATTAGTGTTGTTAAAGATTGGTTAAAATTAAGTAATTAGTAGAAAATTTTGGTTTCATATGAGTGAGTTTTGGGTATTGAGAGGAAGAAGAAGAGAAAAAAAAACCTAGATCTTAGAGATTTATGAAAAATCTGAGAATTTTGTGATTCAAAATGGGTGATGAGGAACTTTATGCTAATAATACACATGTATAGTTGTATAAGTTGTTTACTCTCCTTTCTTTAAGTTGAATCCATCAAAAATTTAGATTTTTTCGGAGATCTGTTTTCGGAGATTTTTTCGAACTCGTGTAATAGTTAGCCGAACCTTAATTTTATTCGAACTAATCTACAATATAATGTTCGGCTCAAAATTTAGCAATACCAAAATCAGTCGAATATCAATGAATATCTGAACCTATATATTCAAGTCAAAAATTCGGCCGAAAACCAACCAGAGTCGAATCAGACGAACCTAATATTTCCCTAAAAAACATCATAGGTTCGGCTCAAATTATATTTTCCAAGATCAGACGAACTGATCTACTAAAAAAATAAAAACGAAGAACAAGGCTAGGTTCATCTGATGATTTTCGACCGAACCAATATCTGTAAACCCTACTTTCATTTTCTAAATCCTACCGAATCAATCAAGCAAACAAAAACATTCAAAAACAAGATAGGTTTGTTGAAAATACCTTATAACACACTTTTGAGAGCAACCACAAGATAGGATTGTTCACTCAAAGGTCATGAACTACCAAAGTTTTAGAAGTAAAGAAACAAATTGAGACATGTCAACAAACTTCAACGAAGAGAAAATCGATTAGCAAGCAAACTTAAACTTGCGCAAAAGACTGCTGAGGTATGTAAGATTTTATCTTCTTCTAAGAAGTTAGTTTCCAAGAATAAGACAAGATCATTAGATAAGAAGGTATGGTCCAATCGTTTTGATAGACAAAAGTCCGAGGATTCCTCTCCAGAGGAACATAGTGGACAGATTGTTGTTCACCGCAACACAACTTGATTGTGTTGATTTGCTGATCTTGTCTCATGTGCCGGTTCAAAAGAGACAAGACTGTGCATCTCAGGATTTAGGAAAACTCTGTTTTCATCTTCTTATAGTTTTTTTTTTCCTGTCTATCAATAAAGGAGGGTTATTTTCGATAATTCTACTCTTTGTAGAGTTCAGAGTTGTGCGTCCACGAACCTGTTAAAGGTTGCGTAACCCTACATTACTTTTTCCTTCTCTAAAACTTCTTTTATCTTAAGACTACTTGTTGAGTTAAAATTTTGATTTCCTCTCACAAACCCATACGCTTATGGATACTCCAAGCATCATGTCTTCTAATGGAAAATATGTTAATATGATTTTCAAGCCATCAATCATGAAGGAAAAAGAGAAATCTCAGTTGGCTCCAACTTTGAAAAGGAAAAGAAGGAATGTGAGGAAGCCCAGAGCCGTTCCTTCGAATTCTCAAATGTTTTCTGATGTTCTTGAAGAATTAAAGGAGACACGAAAAGAGATTCAACAAATAAACGCTTTTGTGCTTAAGACTCATGAAATTCAGAAGGCCCTGGTTCGACATCAGTCAAGAAGGTTTATTGATATTAAATCCTATCTTCATGAACCTTATGTCCCAATGGCTGTTGACGACAAGGAGTTCGGGGACGATAAAGAATTCTTAAAAGGTCTTAACATCTAGTAAATCTTCTTATGAGAATTTTATTCTTGTGTTTTTAGGAAGAATAACTAGAGTTTGGAATAGCCGTTATTGTGATTACACATAGCTATGTCCAACGTTTTCATCTTTATTGTTTTTAGATTTATTTGCTTAAATTCTAAAAAATGGTTGGAAGATGATTTTTGCAGTATTAATCTTTTATGGTTTTATATATTGCAAATTTTTTATGGGATATGTGTTTGCGTCCCGTGAACTAATATTTTCCCATACCTTGTCAAAAGTTATCTCCTTTATATGTCAATATGCATGTATTGATGAAAGATCGATGAACTTTTTGACAAACAAAAGTTAAGCCTACCATGTCATTATTCAAATATTGATGGAAGATAGGTTAAAATCTTTTTTCTACGGGGATTATGTCTATTATATATCATTGTGCAAATAGTGATGTAAAATAAAATGAATCCTTGTTTATTCCCCAGTGTTGATCTTCCCTGATCCATATCTTATGTATATAATGTGTTGCTCCGTAAGGTTCCTTATGTTTGAGCATATACGATTGAGTTGATCATTCTTTTATGGTTAACTTAGTTGTTGCTCTGTAAGTTCTCTTATGTTGAGCATGACCAATTAAATTGATCACTTTTGTGTTTAATTTGGTTGTGTATTCCGATTAAATTAATCACGGGTTCTCTTGTGATTAGTTTAATTGAGAGATTTGGATACATAAAATCTTTTCCTTTGTGATTTTTGGTGTCAAATAAAATCCTTCTTTTCTTGTGAAAGTAAGGTCGCTCTTGTTGTTCTTTCGAGAATGACATTTTATGGGGGGAGTTCTTAATTGAACTTGTGCTTAATTGGAAAATCTTTGTGGGGAGTGCGGCTGTGGAATATTATAGGACTTATCTTGTATCTTTATAAACTCCTTGATGAATGCATTTAGCCTCGGCTATATGATTGCATCTAAATTTGTTGGTATGTTAATACATCTTTTGGTCATGAAATATCTCCGTGGAAATTTCATTAGGATCCCACTAGTTTTCGTACCTTTGCCAATTTTATTGACAAAAAGGGGGAGTTTTAATGTGTAGTTCACACTACAAATACATATGATTTTCGGATCATTATGTAAGGGGGAGTGGTTTCCATGTGACATGGAGTATTGACTAAGGGGGAGTGATACATATCACCATAATACTGTTGTATAAGTTGTGATACAATTGAACTTTGATGATGTATAATAATATTATGACACTATATAACAATGATTGAGAATTCTTATTTTATCATTGTTATGACTACGGATTTTCAACAACGGTAATACTAAACTTACAATCTTTGGGATCATTGGATTACTTGGAAGTGATAAAAATTTCGAGTAATGTTGAAGAACCAAGAATATCAAGCATGTGCAAGAGAAGCTACAAAGTTTACTTTTTATTTATTTTGTATTCCATATGTATTGATAGTTTTGTCACTAAAATTAACAAAGCGGGAGATTGTTAGAGCACCGCTCGGTCGAACTCGCATGTGTTCCTATCTCAAGCATGTTTGTCAATGTTAGTGATAAAAACTATAAGTCTTGATTTCTAGTCTACTTATAGCTAAGTCTCGGACTAGGATAGAAAGTGTAGTTGAGCTCAAGACTCCATGGTGATCATCATACAAAGACGAAGAACTACTCAAGGAACTGGTGGAACTTCATCGACTAAAAGGTGTGTGGAGACTTGAACTTATCTATCACTAAAAATTCTATCTACTCTATCTCCTATCTTAAGACAAAATTCGTTTTGCTATATATACTTTGATTATACACATTTGCTATTTCGAGACGAGTTTATCTCGCTTATCTATTTCTCGAAATATGTGTTGGTAAGCTTTCTCTTTGGCCAAATTCATCTTTACTAGTGAAGAAATTCATATTATGTTTCAATCACTTGAAAATGGCTTTGACGAAAAATGGTTTGTGAATAACAATCATATAACGTCGTCTAAGAATGTTTCAATAATTGAAATGAGAGTTTAGACTATATAACCATGGATATAAAAATTGTGAGGAAACGCATACATGTATAAGTCCTTAGTTCCTTGAACCAAAGTGTGTGTACTTTGTTGCTCAGGAAAACCGGAACTAGAGTCCGCGTACTGCCGGAGATTCTCATCCCGAGAATTTCTGCCAGAGTTTGTGAACTGAACACAAACTTATTCTGTGTACTTAAGTCCACGTACTCAGTCCGCGTACTTAAGTTGGTTATTTTCTAAAAACGATTATTCATGAACTTAAACTTATAATTATCTAAGGAATGCAAGTTTGCAAACTGTGGCTATACAGTTCATGAATCGATTCAAGTGAATCAAATCGTTTTTGCTTCTATTGAGTCTTGTATACTTCTATAAGATCTAAGCAATTGAAAAACTATCTAACTAGTTCATTTGAAGTCATTTGAACTAGTTATGTTAAAGAAGAATATGGTTAAGTGCTCATATGGATAACCATTTGGTTAACTACTGTTCAACCAACTAAATATTTGGGCACGGTTACACAAACCTAGATAAAAGTGCATTTCATTTGTGTGTAACAAGCTAAGTTTCGATCTAACGGTTGAAAGATATTATCTTGAATCTAATCAGGTTTTCATCTAACTGTGAATATTGAATGCTTTATTACTAAGCTAACATTGATTCCAAACCCTGATTTAAAAGACTATATAAAGGAGAACTCTAGAACCTGGGAAACCTAATCCCCACACCTTCTGTGTGATACTAGTTGTGTTAAGCTAGAGTCGATTATCCTTTAACCTTATGTTTCTTCTCAATACCCTGTAGGTTAACGACTTAAAGACTTCACTGGGATTGTGGAGCCAGACCGATACTACTTTCTTGTAGTTGTGTGATCTGATCTTGATGTCTCTATCGTAGTTAGTACAATCGTAAGATTGGCTCGAGATTGATATCTCGAATAGGCAAGATATAAAATTAGTCACAAACATCTTCGTCTCATCATTTGTGATTCCACAATATCTTCTTTCGCTAGTCGATTAAGATTATTGTGAGGTGATTGATAATACTGAGCTATTCTTCGGGAATACAAGTCTGGTTTATCAATTGGTTCATGTTCACCTTGATTTATCAAAAGACGGAACAAAACTCGTAGGTATTTCTGTGGGAGACAGACTTATCTATTACCATAGACTTTTTTGTGTGAGACAGATTGGTTTATTCAAGTCCTCGACTTTGGGTCGTAGAAACTCTTAGTTGTGGGTGAGATCAGCTAAGGGAATCAAGGGCGTAGTATCCTGCTGGGATCAGAGACGTAAGGAGCGCAACTGTACCTTGGATCAGTGTGAGATTGGTAGGGTTCAAATACAGTCCATACCGAAGTTAGTTTGTAGTAGGCTAGTTTCTGTAGCGGCTTAATACAATGTGTGTTCAATCTGGACTAGGTCCCGAGGTTTTTTCTGTATTTGCGGTTTCCTCGTTAACAAAACTTCTGGTGTCTGTGTTATTTCTATTCCGCATTATATTTTGTTATATAATTAAAATATCACAGGTTGTGCGTTGTTTCGATCAATTGTGAAATCCAACCTTTGGTTGTTGATTGGAAATTGATTGATCCTTGGATATTTGTCTTTGGTACCATCCAAGTTTATATCTCTTGTATTTGATAAAGACTCGCAGATTTCTATTTGCTTGAGTATAGATCAAATCAAGAGATCGAGATATTAACTCCTCGATATACTTTTATTAAGATTGAGTCTGAATGTCTAGTTGATTCTCTTAAAAGTATATTAGAGTTTTTCCATACAGATTGCTAAGCGAAATATTGGGTGTGGTTGTTAGACCCCCACTTTTTCACATAAGATTAAAAGTAGTACTTCTAAACAATAAACTACGACAGTCATACATGACATCACTACACCACCACCCGATATTTGTACAATCTCCATTCACAAAATCCACCATATGGAGACAGTCGCTAACAAAAGTGAATTTGGACAGCTTCAACTCTTGATCCCAAGAGATACCCAAAATAAGTGCAGTTGCCTCTACTCCATCCGCATCAGGAATCAGTCTAAAATCAGCTCTGGTACCACTTATTGTGCCTGAAACATAACACCAAAGAATACCCAGAACCATATTAAAGTCTTTAAAAGATCTATCAATAAACATAAAATGGTTTACCTCCATTCTACTAAACTTATTCTACTTCTTGATAATCATCATAAGTCTTCTAGGTTTAACATACGATTGAAGCATTCTCTTAACATCTAAAATAACTTTATTCATTTCTATCAACCTTTCTGAAAATCACATCTGTTAGAGCATAGCTCGGTTGAACCCGCCAAGCATTGGTATGTCAAGTTTGATTGTCATATTTTAGTGAATCAAAACTCATCTAAGAGTCGCTTGATTATGTACTAGAGACAAATTTGTATAGGTTAGACTAGAAAGTCTAGGAATATGAGAATACAAGTATTACTCGAAGACCTGAAGAACGTAAAAAAGTAATGAGCTACAACGAAGACATCATCCTTTCTCTTGAGGTTAGTAATATTCACTTGAACTGTTTCATTCCTAATATATCTTTCAAGTCGTGCTATATTGAAAACATAACTACGAATACGTGAATGATATTTTACTTTAGTAGTAAGACATGATCATATGATCATAGTATTAAGGAATTAGACTACGAAGTATAATGCTTATCTTTTGAACTTCGTAGATATGACATCGACATAATCGTATGCATGCTATTGTAATTATGTGTATGGGTAAAGGTGAAGATTTCATCCTAGGAAACAATGTTTACATTTTTTTAAAGGAAGTACATTCATGAACTTGTTTTATGAATCGAAAGGTAAATCTCTAGGATTATTGGTATTGCTATTCATTGCATATCTTTGGATTACCAATATGTGTGAGTTAGTAGAACCGATCATAACTTTTTACGTATCTTGGTATAACTAATCACAATGCCTGGATTATGATTTGGTATGACTAGTTTTTATTAATTAGTGTAACCTATCTAAGTAATCACCTGAGATGGTATGATCGATACTTGTAATTGGTGTGACCAATCACAAAAGAGTTGTGTAATCGATCCTTGTAGTTGGTGTAACCGGTCCTAGTAATTGGTGTAACCGATCCTTGTAATTGGTGTAACTGATCCTAATGACTTGTGTAAACGATCACAAGAAATACCATGAGTATATGGTAACCGGTCCTGGTAATTGACGTAACCGATCCTGGTAACTGACGTAACCGGTCCTGGTAACTTGTGTGTTCGATCACAAGTAATCCATATTAAGGTATAACCGATTATAGTGATTGGAAGAACCGATTGAACCCATGATTGTGATTTGATATTTGATCAATCACATAGTTGTCTTGGTATACAGATGAACCAATTCTAAACTTGTTTGGAAGTGTGGTATAATCGATTCTAAGACTGCAAATATCAAAGATGATTTATAAAGAAAATATTTCAACATACTTTGAACACGAACACTGACTCTTTTTCGAAGATATTCCTTAATTACTCAAGGAGATCCCGATCCGAATAAATTAAGAATATTTTAATTAAGGTTGTTCTTTTTATATGCTTTAATTACCCAATTAAAAGCATATCTCTAGAGAATAAAAATTATTAATGTGCATTTACTAATTGGAGATTTTCTATTGAGAGATTTCATAATATTGGACAAAGCATTTCCAGGAATTATGAGAACAGATTTGGGCATTTATTGCATATCTTGAGAATAATTCGGTTTTGGAAATTCCTTGGTGTCCAAACATCCTTGGTCTATAAATACCTAAGCTTTCATTTCTAGAAAACTATCCTAAGAGCCAGGAAAACTTCATCTATTTTGTAACACCCTGTGTTTTTAGCATGGCGCATGCTAAAAGATGCGTCATGGCCTGAGATGAAGCTTCATCTAAAGCTTCTGTTGCGTGGTACGCGGTAGATTAGCTTAAGGCCAATGTCGCGCCAAAATGGCGCATTATGTTTGGCATTTGGCCAAGGGTCAATGTTGCATCATCATGATGCATTAGGCCAGTTGGGTAGGTGGCCTTGAGCTTGCATTGTAATCATTGCGCATTACGAAAGTTATTGGCCTAGAGCCAATATTACACAATCATTGTGCATCAGGACATAGAGGGCTGGCAGAACGAGTGGTGCACAATCATTGTGCATCAGCCAGAGAGGGCTGGCCAAAGGAGTGTTGCTCAATCATTGTGCGCAATCATTGCGAATTAACACAATCATTGCGAAGTGACACAATCATTGCGAATTAACACAATCATTGCGAAGCAACGCAATCATTGTGATGAACAGTGAAGCAGGCATGTCATTTTGGTCCCCTAAACATACTTGTAGAAATTCCATTAATACATATATAGGGAGGGGTACTTTGTTGAAGGTGCATATGCGGACTATGCGCCAAGTAAGCTTCATAGCTTAGCCGGAAGAGTATAAATGATGCCTAAGGCTCATCTGCAGGTTTCTAGTAGTGGCCACCGGACAAAATTCCGAAGCGCATATACCCGATATCGAAGGGTTTGATAGTTTCAGAGGTGAAGTTATTCACTCTGTAGAGTACAGGTCAGGGGAAAAGTGTGCCGACAAAAAAAGTTACGGTTGTTGGGGCGGGAAATTCCGGGATGGACATCGCTCTTGACCTTGCAAATTTTGGTGCCAGGACTTCCATTGTGATTCGACGCCCGGTACGCATTCAGTTTTCGTTAATAATGTTGTCGCACTCAGTTGATATTGACTGACTTTGCCGGTTGCTGTGAAAATATTACAGATTCACATTATCACCAGAGAAATGACTTACCTTGGATTTGCGGCAATGGCGTATTTTCCCGTCAACATGTTGGATTGGTTACTCTTCTTTGCAGGGTTGGTAATATTTGGTGATACGGCGAAGTACGGAATCGCAAGACCCAAAGAAGGTGTCTTGTTAATGAATACTCCCTCCGTTTCTAAAAAATAGGCAGGTTTCTTTTTTTGGATATGTTAAAAAAATAGGCTTGTTTCCATATGTGGAAAGTCAAATGTTATGATTTTACTATTATACCTACTGAGGGACCACTTCTCTCTCTATTTTCTCTCCTTATACAAAACACAAAATTGGTTAAAAAGACCAAAATCAACAATTCCTGGGTGAAATGGACAGTTAGATTTTGATACTGTTTAAATGGACAAAAATGTAAAAATAGGCAGGATGTAACCAGTTTCATCGTGCCCATTTTCAAATATTTTTTCTTATTTTTAATTTACATAGGATGTATCCAGTTTCATCCTTGCTATTTTTTAAATTTAAGCTAGGATGAATCCAGTTTCATCCTTGCTATTTTTTTTTGGCCATTTCACTCAAACTATTTTTTACTCGTCCATTTGAACCGTGATTTAAAAATATTTGGACAAATGACCCATTTTCCGAATACAAAAAGGGACCACTTCTCTCCCCTTTCTCTAATAACAAATGAGTGGGGACCAAAAGATAAATTAGGAAAAAACATAGAAAAGTGGCTCCAATGATTAGTTTTCTTAATTTTTGTGAAAACCAAACAAACCTATTTTTTAGAAACGGAGGGAGTAACAAGTACGAAATTTTACCGGTGGTGGACGTCGGGACCTATAACCAAATCAAGTCTGGAAAGATTCAGGTATATCAAATCTCATTTATCTAGTATATTTGCACTTAATTGAGACTCTCTAATTTCCTATGAGACGATGCTGAAGGTTTTGCCATCCATAAAATGTATAACCGGAGACCACGGGGAATTTGCGGATGAAAAATCATATGAATTTGATGTAATAGTTCTTGCAACCGGGTTTAGGAGATCAGCAAGAAAGTGGCTCAAGGTATTTGCTCTAAACTGGATTTCAATAGTGCATTTCAAATATGCCCGCAGTCTTTACGGAAAGATAAGTTTTTTTTTTTTTTGAAGGATGGCGAATGGAAGAACAAATTTTTCTAACAATTGGAAGGGGAAAAGTGGTCTTTGCTGTGCTGGTCTCTCAAAAAGAGGTTTAACTTCCATCGCGGTAGATGCAAAGAAAATAGCAGATGATATCAAAACCCAACTGGTATCTTCTTGTTTGTAAACTTGGGTTTTAAACTTCAACGATGCAACTCTGTAGAGCCAACCAATATATCAACACGCCTCTGCAATAGGTAAGACTATGCAACTCTGTAGAGCCAACCAACTCTGTTAGATCATTCGACCATTGGTCACGGAGATAACAAGGTTAGTGTACTCTGTTTTCTCTTTGGCAGCATATTCCTCAATTTTCTCCCTGAACCTGTCAAACAGTTCATTTATCATCTCGTCCCCGAAGTGACTCGTCAGCAAGGATTCTGAGACGGCTCTGATGTTGTTAGCAATGAGATGGCTACTTCTGAGCGTGTCTGTCATCGAACCTCCTTCGCTAAAATCACTACCATCCCAATTCACATGAAATGTCTCTAGTTGATTAACCCAGAACGAACCTTTGTTTTGAATTATAGCTTTCACTTCTTCGAGGGATGGAAAATAAAGTGGAAAGTTCCATGTGTCTGATTTCTCCTCCTCAACCACTCCCTGGATAAATTCACATAGTTAACAGTTTGTAATTTAGTCATTTTATATAAGTGGAGTTAATTAAAGGTGTAAAGTGAGTGGTGCAAGCACGTTTATGGCACAACAAAATACGAAACAATATGATAGCTTCGTGTGGTGTGTTGAACCAGACAAATCCGCACAGTGGCACACAGAAAGTATGAAATCACAGGCACCTCCATGACCTTCCTGATTTGTACGACTTTTTTATTTTTTGTGAGTGAAAAATGAAGTCGAGTCAATCTCCAAAAGGCTGTGCAGAACATTTAAACAGGAGTTTTCAATCATATTAATCAAAGAATCTAAAGATCTGAATTTAAGAGTCTCACAATTGTGTAGACTTCATTCTATTTCATTGAGTATTTATACTGTTTACATAAGAATGATTCAATTGAATCTGAACTACATGAACGAATATACAGGACAATGTACAACAGAAGACTAGGAATGGAAGACTAGGTTACAACAAAAGACTAGGACTTTACAACCAAATACGTCATATATGTAGCAACTGACCAAGACTAAGTTTTATGTGCCGGTGGTGTGTGATGTTGCCGCACACTCCAAGTGTGGAAGCTATACACGTCTAATACCCCCCCTCAAGTTGGAGGCTGAGGATTATCTGAACAAAGACCCAACTTGCTAGCAAGTCGGTTAAAATGATCCACTCCTAGTGGTTTCGTGAAAATATCAGCTAGTTGCAATGCTGATGACATATGAGTAGGTTTGATAAGACCAGAAAGGAGTTTTTCACGAACGAAATAACAATCTATTTCAATGTGTTTAGTTCTTTCGTGAAAAACTGGATTTTCAGAAATATGAATAGCACCCTGATTATCGCAATAAATTGGAATGGGTTGTTGAATAGTAATGCGAAGATCACTGAAAAGATAATGCAACCAT
The DNA here is from genome assembly GCF_003573695.1 of Papaver somniferum. Taxonomy (NCBI): domain Eukaryota; kingdom Viridiplantae; phylum Streptophyta; class Magnoliopsida; order Ranunculales; family Papaveraceae; genus Papaver; species Papaver somniferum. The sequence continues at coordinate 7,379,545 of NW_020651082.1, read as the reverse complement.
TGCAGTTCGGAAGTAAGGCGCGCAAGAGCATGATATTCTGCTTCAGCAGAAGATAGAGATATTGTGGGTTGTTTCTTAGACTTCCAAGAAATAGGACTATCTCCAAGCATGGTGAAATAACCCGTCGTGGATCGACGAGTGGTTGGACAGCCTGCCCAATCAGAGTCGGTATATCCCGAAAGTGACAAAGAGCTTGAGGCAGATAAGAAGATGCCATGACTAACCGTACCTTTAAGGTAACGAACGACACGATGAGCCGCATCTAAATGACCAGAGCATGGTTGCTGCATGAATTGACTTAGATAATTAACAGAATAAGTAATGTCAGGACGTGTCACCTGAAGATAAAGGAGACGACCAATTAGACGACGATAGATACTAGGGTCAGGCAGGAGATCCCCAGAAGTTGGAAGCAATTTTAAATGTTGTTCCATGGGAGATGGAGCAATCTTAGCTCCTAAAAGTCCAGAATCATTAACAATATCAAGAATATACTTTCGTTGACAAAGAAAAATACCTTTGGGAGAGCGCGATACTTCAATCCCCAAGAAATATTGCAAACGACCAAGGTTCTTGAGAGAGAATTGAGACTCAAGTTTATGTTTTAGGTTCTGAATTGCAGAGTCACTATTATCTGTGATAATAATATCATCAACATAAACTAAAACGTAAATAGATACTGATCCAGAATGAAAGGTAAAAAGAGAGTAGTCAGCACGAGATTGTGTGAAACCTTCATTGAGTAAAGCTGTAGAAAACTTGGAGAACCATTGGCGAGAGGCCTGCTTAAGGCCATATAAAGATTTATTTAATTTGTAGACACGTTTATCACCCTTTTTCTGAAAACCAGGAGGAATTTTCATATAAATATCTTCAAGAAGATCACCCTGTAAAAAAGCATTATTAACATCCAGTTGATGAAGAGGCCAATTATAAATAGCCGCAATAGATAAAAGAACATGAACAGTGACCAATTTAGCTACCGGAGCAAAAGTGTCATGATAATCAATACCTTCTTGTTGCGTATAACCTTTAGCAACAAGACGTGCTTTACGACGTTCAATCGTGCCATCTGGGCGATATTTATTCTTAAAAACCCATTTGCAACCAATAGCAGTCTTTCCAGGTGGAAGAGTAGTAGGAGTAAAAGTATCATTGTTTTCTAGAGCCGTATGTTCGTTGAATATGGCATCACGCCAAACTGGAATTTTAATGGCTTCAGTAAAATTGCGTGGTTCATCATTGGTAAGAACAGATGAAATGAAAGCACGATGTTGTGGAGTAAATTGATCAAAAGTAATATAATTAGCAAGAGGATAAGGAGTTGTAGACTGACACTCTTTAACTGAACATATATAGTCCTTCAAATGGGAAGGACGATGATGCTCTCTGGCTGAACGACATAAAGGCACATCAGGTCTAGTAACAGGAACCGAAGCCACTGGTAGAACTTCAGCAGTGGTCACACTTGGTAGAGAAGATGCCGGAGAAGCAGCGCTGGATGATGAGGCAACTGCAGATGGCAGTGACGTAGTGTGGGTATGCTGAGAAGAAGGTTGAGGAGAACAGTCCAATGAGGTAGATGGATTAGGATATGGCTGGTGTAATTCTGAACCAGAATCGGAAGCATCATAAAAAAATTCTTCCTGAACAACAGGAGTAAAAACATCAGTAGTGGTAACCTGGGCATCCTTAAAAGGAAAGAGATGCTCATGAAAGATAACATCACGAGACACAAACGTGGATTTAGTGGAAAGGTCTAGTATAATATAACCCTTGTGATTATATGGGTAACCAAGAAATATTCCCGGTGTAGCTCGTGGATCAAATTTATTAGTAATCTTAGTATTGCGCGCATAACAAAGACAACCAAAAATACGAAGAGAACGATAGTCAGGTTTCGTACCTAACAAGACTTCGTGAGGAGACTTTTTAGAAAGTACTGGAGTTGGCATTTTATTAATGAGATAGGCTGCTGTTAAAATGCACTCACCCCAGTATGTGATAGGTAGATTTGCCTGGAAACGAAGAGCCCTAGCAACAGTTAAGAGATGACGATGTTTCCTTTCAACTACTCCATTTTGTTGTGGAGTGTAGATACAACTGCGCTGATGATGAATACCATTTTCATGAATCCATGCCTGAAATTCTCGAGATAAAAATTCAGTGCCATTATCGGATTGAATACGTTGTAAGATAGGTAAAAAAGGTAGTGAAGTACCTGTAGAGGATGTTAAGTTGCTTAGAATACTGAGTCACAACATGACGAGCAAAAAACTTGAGAAATTTGCAAGTTTCACTCTTGGTATGCATAAGATATACCCAAGTACACCTAGAAAAATCATCTACAATGGTGAGAAAATATTGTGCACCAGTCAAAGAAGGGGTGGAAAATGGTCCCCATATGTCACAGTGAATAAGTTCAAAACAACGAGAAGAAGAAATACGATTTTTATTAAAAGACAACCGAGTCTGCTTAGCCAATGGGCATACATCACATGAATGGGAAAAATTTGACTGAATATAGTCATACGAATTACATAAATAACGAAACCGATCTAAGCTAGGATGCCCAAGTCGACAATGCCATATGTCGAAGGCTGTTTTATTGTTAAAAAGAACTGTAGGGGGTGCCGATGGACATGTAGCAGCTCGTAATTGATATAAACCTGCTGTAAGCTTACCCTGACCAATCACTTTGGTCGTGAGCAGGTCCTGAAACATGAAGGAATCGTGAGTAAGAACAACTACACAATTCAGAGAACGAGTGAGTTGACTGACAGATAAGAGATTAAATTTAAAATTTGGGATATGGTGAACATTAGACAGTTTCAAAGTAGGTGAAAAAACCACTTCACCAATGTGTTTGACAGTGGATAGAGTACCATCAGGAAGTTGCATTTGAATCAAAGATGTAACAGGAGAATATGAAGTGAAATAAGACAAAGAATTACAAATGTGATGAGTAGCACCACTATCAACAAACCAAGGTTCAAAGCAAAAAGAATTAAGTAACTTACCAGCAAAATTGACCCGTGGCTCAATTGGAGTATCTGCAGACGGAGTATTGATGAGCGCTAACAAGCGAGAATACTGCTCAGCTGAAAAAAAAGGGGAAGCAGGCTGATTGGTAAGCTGTGATTCGGAAGGAGCAGCGATAGTATTGGCAGCAACCGGCTGTGATGTAGAGGAAGATGGGAAACCGTGAAGACGATAGCAGCGATCCCTGACATGTCCATGGCGGTTACAAAAATCACAATGAGGTCTTGGCCTTTGTTGTGACTTGCAGCAGATCGATTAGCAGAAGACGGTGCAGCAAAGCGATTCGTGTTGAGAGCAGCCGACTCGATGTTAGGAAGAGGACTCGAGGTGATATGTTGTTGTTCCTCCTCCTGCTGCACCATATTGAAAATACGGAGTGCTGTTGGAAATGGATCCATTAAAAGGATCTGACTTCTGAGGTTTGAAAACTTGTCGTGCAAACCTTGAAGGAATTCCATGGCTCTGTCACGTTCCAATCTTTCAAGCAGCGACTTTCCAGCTCCACAGATGCACACCTCCGTGACAGCGACAAGGGAATCATATTGATCCCACAAGGTTTTGATTTTGGTATAGTACAGAGACACAGACATCGACTCTTGTCGAATCGCAGCAATAGCAGATTTTAAACGAAATAAGATAGGAGCATTAGATATGCAGAATCTCACCTGTAGATCCTTCCAGATTGCGTGAGAGGAAGGAGCATATAAACAGCTTGCCCTGATATCTGGTTGGCATGAATTAAGCAGCCAACTGCCCACCAAATCGTCACAACGTTTCCAACACTGATAAGTCAGTTCATCAGTGGGAGGAGGAAGGGAGCCATCCACAAATCCAAGTTTTCCCTTAGCATTGAGAGCCTTGGTGATACCTCTCACCCAGGATCCGTAATTATCACCTTGTAACAACGGAGAGAACAACACAGTAGCTGGGTTGTCGCTGGGATGAATTACGTATGGGTCCAAAGTTCTAGGGTTTCCTGAGTTTGAAGTGAATGGGATTTCTGTGGTTTGGTGATTGGGACTTTCAGGTGGTGTTTGAGAAACTGATTCAACCATTGTGAGATGATTTTTCAATGGAGATGAGAAATCAGAGAAATAGGATGCGGAAGGTGAAAAAAAAAACAACTAGGTCCTAGGATACCGATGGATCAAAGATACCATCAAAGAATCTAAAGATCTGAATTTAAGAGTCTCACAATTGTGTAGACTTCATTCTATTTCATTGAGTATTTATACTGTTTACATAAGAATGATTCAATTGAATCTGAACTACATGAACGAATATACAGGACAATGTACAACAGAAGACTAGGAATGGAAGACTAGGTTACAACAAAAGACTAGGACTTTACAACCAAATACGTCATATATGTAGCAACTGACTAAGACTAAGTTTTATGTGCCGGTGGTGTGTGCTGTTGCCGCACACTCCAAGTGTGGAAGCTATACACGTCTAATAATTAAGGAAACAACATCGTTAAACAAGTGGAAAGCATGTTCACATGCATTGGTATACCTTTGAAACCATGTCCCTGAGTGCCATGGATAATAGCCCAAATAAAGCGCAAGACTCTTTATTGGTAGGATCTGAACTAGACACCTGAGATAACCAGTGGAGACTGTAGGAAGAATGAACAAAGTGAACAGTGTTACTTGGAAAAAGTCTACCATAAAATGTGCCAGGCATCCCAGCAACAAAACATGGTCCAAAACCATCTCCTTTGGTATTTCTTAATTCCTCACAAAAACTTTTTAAATACTTGAAAAGGGTGTTAAAGTCATTCTCAGGAAGATCATTAAGAAACACGAGGATCTCGGTCATAACCATCGTAGACTCGCGATATTTGTTGTAGATAGTGTCCAGCAGATTAGAAATGACCAGCAGTGCAGTTGGGCCAGAAGAACAACCTAAATCTGCAACACATATACTCCGAATCTTCTCGGCTGCAGAGATGCTGGTACTACTAGAGAACTTTGATAGTATGTCCAGTATTGCTTCCTCTACCACTATCTTCGTTTTATATATAGCTTGCTTCTGTTCATTCATGAAACACTTATAATGAAATCAATAAAAGGTTAAATATGTTAATGCTCTCTAAATAAGAGATAGAACGTGAGAATCAGAGAAGCACCGAAACCGGTGAGTTAGAGGAATAACTAAATTCTGAAATGCCCTTATTCATGTAGAGATGTTGAGTGGCTTGATCCATCGATTACCACTTGATAAATTCTTAAACTCGCAATGCACTGGTCTTCACCGTAAGGATCTTTTTGCTGTTCAATTGGAGGCCTATAAACTTGCTATTTATAGGTGTACATTTGCTTTTATTACTCTTCTTTATATGATCATTTTTTATTTGGATTAATTAACGCACGGAGGGGCCCGTTTCTTTTCCTCACTCTCTTATGTCGTTTATCATGGCATCACCACTAATATTATTCATTTCATGGCCCGTTTTTTTTTCCTCACTCTCTTGTGTCGTTTATCATGGCCCGTTGTCCTTTTTTTTTTTCTTCTTTTTTTGCTTATAAAATAAAATAAAATTCATCAACAAAGAATAACTAAGATGGCGCGTCCCGTCACTCCCGTGCACCGACCCTTACTGTTAACAGATTCCAGTTGTGGTTTCGTCACCGCTGGAATATTCCTCCATATACAAGACGAAACTGAGGAGATCCTCTAGTGATCCGAGGTGACCATGAAGACTGTAAAGAGAAGAAAATATCAAGTGACTGTGCAGTGTGCACTTAAGGTGAAGATAAAGTCAAAAATTATCTTGATAATAATGCAATTAATTTTCAGGATATTATTTCCTATTCAAATAATATATTGAGATTATCTGTTATCTCCTATAAATAAGATTTTTATTGTAAGTGCAAAACTAATTCAGAATGTTCCGATGGTATTTTGTAAGTGTAAAACTAATTCTGAATGTTCTGATGATCGATACCATTATTCACCTCTTTGGAGTTTGTCTGTGGACGTAGGTCGTATCGACCGAACCATGTTAAACACGGTCTTCATTATATGATTTTCATGCGTGGGCTATTTATCTTTAATTTAATTTTTTTATTAGTCTCACACAATTTTGATTACCACAGTTGCATACTTGCATGTAATATAACAATGACGAAAACATGCACGAAATAAAGCATCGGATTAGAGTTAGGGGCTGGAAAATGAGAATTTGGAGGTTGAAGGACAAAAATAGTTTAACAAAGAAAAACATATTAAGGCTTAACTGAAAGCTTTAAACTACAAGTTTGTAAATAGTGATGCAGATTACACTGGGTTGTCTTTCTCGAAACAATAAAAGTCGTTCCAAGAGAGCAGATAGCACAAAAATACTACTCCCTCCGTACCTATTATATAGGCGGAATTTTGAATTTTCTTTGTACCAATAGATAGGCGGATACCAATAGATAGGCGGATACCAATAGATAGGCGGAGTCCTATTTTCAAGATGAATTTTCTCACAAATACCCTTATCTATTGTACATAGAAAATTGTGTCAGTAATAAGACAACAGAAAATGGGTCATATAGCCAAAAAGGCTCTTTTTCTGGGCCAAATGGACAGTTAGAATTTGGCCTGGGTCAAATAGCCAATGAAATCTTTTTAGTGTGGAGAGACATTACTACCCTTTTGTAACCGTTCTAACCCCACGTTTTCATCAAAACCACCCACGATCTCCATCTCTCTTCACTAAAACCACAACGTCCTTCATCCCCACGTTTTCACCCCAACGTCCTTCATCTTCATCCCCACACCAGAAATCGCTTTCATCATCTTCATATTCATACCCAGTTACCAGAAATCGTTTTCGTCTTCTCTTCAATTTCATCGTTTTCATCCACTGTCTCACAACAAATTGAGGGGAATCAGTTTCATCCACCGTCAACACCACCATCAACAATACTGGAAACTGTTTTCATCCTCCGTCTCTAATACACAATTAACTCTATAACAATGGTTTCAGTGAATTAGGGTTTCAATAATTTCTCTCTTTTCTCTTTCTTCTATCTTTTCTCTTCCCTTCTAAAAAAAACTAGAGTCTTTCCATCTTTCTTGCTCAGATCTGGTCCAAAAGCAAGGATTTCATTTTCTTTTCTAGTTTTAGGTAATAGTTTATTGAATAAGATGTTCTCACATCATTTTTTGTGTCTTTGACATGTTTCTTCGCTGTTTTGGGCGATTTTTCTTCGTCGTTGGGGGGCGAGTTCTTCGATCTTTGATGTCTGGTTTGTGGCTTGCTACTCTTGATTCAAAAACATCAACGATTCGATCTACAAGTTTATGGGAAAGATACTTCTTCCTTCCAGGAGCATCTCTTTTCAAAGAAGAATACAATCAAATCAAATGGTCGGAATTATTTCCCGAATACACCATCATCTCTCCCTTATACATAATCAAAAACTGGGTATCTCTGCGGTTTATTGCTCTTTCTTTTCGCGATCTACTTGTAGTTGATATCTTTATTTGTATTAGGATTTTGATTATCTTGATATTTTTTTATGTATTTTGATGTTTTTGTTAATCTTGTAAGCGAACATGTAATCACTATTTTAATTTGAATGAATTTAAATTTGTTGATTGACCAAAAAAAAGACAATATATTTGACTCCAAAAATTAAATTTCTTATAAAGTTTATACTCGGTATCTTTTAATTTTCCTTTTTTATTTCCTATTTACAATCTCCTAACAATTTTAGGCAGTTTTTAAAATTAGCATTTTTATTAAAATAAAATATGTAAATAATTAAGGGTAGCCAAGTAAAATACTATGGCGTCCTTAATATTTTGACAAAATTAAAGCGGCCAATTTTTTTGAAACTGAGGGAGTATAAGAATCGGTTTGGTTGAATTAGTGACTTATTTTATATGAGTTATGATTAATAAAAACATGGATCATATTTAAGAGAAGCCAAAATTATTTACTAATGAAAACAAATTTATGGTTTGGAGATGTTTTATTTTTTACCTTCTTAAATTTCGGAGATTTTGATCTCACATCAGTAATCGAAGACTTGCACATATGATAAACTCCACCAGAGATGCTCCAACTCTTTATCTATATAACAAGTATCAACGGTTCAAGTTGGAGTTCCTCTCAAATAACTTGGTATCCATACTTACGTACGTCTAACTCTTGGCAGTATACGAGGACGCGAGTTAAGTAATTTGCGATTTATGCAAAAGTTAAAACAGGCTTACCTATTCTAGACACCACGTTGTCTTTACAAAATTTCCATCTGCAAACAAAAAATAGGGGTAAGCAAAAAGTCCGGAACCGCGAATTTCACCCGTATCCGTCCACAAAATTGGGAGTGAAATCCAATCCGCAAGATCTATGAATCGGACACGGATGAAATTCTCAAATCCGCACTTTTAACGGTTTGGTTGCATTTGGACTTTAAAATCCGCGGATTTCATCCACACAGTAGGACATCCATCATAAGTGTGGAATTTGATTTACTTCAACCATATATGAAGCAATTTGGGAGGATTGTGTCATATCCCATCTGAATCTTTGATGATATCAATACCAAGTTGGGAGGACTGTTTATTTCATCATAACTAAAGCTAATTTGCGTTGCGTAGTACTAGTAATGGAGATAATATCAGTAACATATTTCAAGGGTTGGAAGTGATCATGGTTCCAACCGCAGTAAGTATTTAAAGTGTAACTTGTTGTAATATTGTGAATGGATTAAGAGTATATGTTTACATGAATTATGTGAACACGTAAATCACGAAGGGGTCTAAATGTTCACAATCAATGCTCGCACCCTAGGTAAGACTCGCGCTGATAATACAATGATATTGATTCCTTGGCTCAAAACCTTCGGGTTTATCATAGCCTCATCTGAGAACATCGCGAGTGGCGTTTACGCAGGGGAAGATAAAGAAAACGAAGCATAAAAGTAAAACTCATGGAGCGCTAGGCAGAAAATAAAGTGCTGAAATGTAAATAAGACTGGGATTTACGTGGTTCAGCACTAAGGCCTACATCCACGGGGTTGTTGTTTCACTATGTATTTGACGGTTACAAAGATAGTCGAGTGACTTTGGGGTTTACATAGGTCTGTGTATTATAAAGGGCTAACTTACACTCGTAATCTCTCTCTCCTTCTCTTCCTGATTTTTTCGATCCCCTCACTCTTGGTGGAGAGGGGGTATTTATAGGGTTAGAGTGTGGGACCCATTTCTGAGGGCCGTTGGAACCTTATCTTCTTGTGTTTTGTGTCCATCACGCGGGGGTCTTCGTTCATTACTTCATCAAGCAGAGTTATCCTCGTTCGTTCCACGGGTTGATCGACACGTATGCTGCTCAGAGTGTTTAATGCGGGTAGTTGAGGCGCCTGCTCGTGTCAGGCAAGTGTCTTCTGCCCGTGTCACGTCCATGTCAGTACACATTCTCTCCACCGTTGATCTTGGCTTCTTTTGGGGATGAGATAAAGTAACTCTTTGGGAGTTATTTGGTGCTCCGCAGTATATCGTGTTACCGGTACATCTTTTAACTTCTGCCCTTAGATTGTTCGGGCGAAGATCCCACGTTGACGAGATGGGGTTCTTGGCTATGGGCGTGTTTCATCATGCTTTGATGACTTTGTCCGCATGCTCTCCACGTATCTTCCTATATACACGTGTTTGATGATGAAATATGTGCACATTTTCTTCGTCCTTGAGTGTTTAGTGGGAGCATTAAAGAAAACAGTCGTTACATATTCTTCCTCTCTCCTAATAACTTCTCCTAGATACTTGGGCATCTTTCTTATTCGTGCATTAACTACTCATTTAATGGGCACGTTTCCCATTCCTCCCTTAACTTCCTCCTCTTTCTTTCGAGTATATTAAGGAGGGGATAAAAATTAATTTCATTCTCCTTCAAAATTAATTTCATTCTCTGTCAGTCTTCATTCTTTGTTCTTCAACCATTAAATTCTATGTCTTAGCTTTAATCACGCTCACTTGGTTTGTTGTCCTCTTCCTGCTGGTGTTTGTGGTGGTAAGTTTTGTTTCCTTTGTTCCTGTCGTTTTAAGCTGTGTTGCTTCGATACTTTCTGCTGTTGATCGTATTGTAACCTCCCATTTCTGTTGCTGTTGTCTCTTGTTTGTGATGAAGAATATCTTTTCATGCTTGTATACTAGTTTGCCCCTGTTCTTCGTTTCAAATCGAGGAAGCCATTGTAATACTTGTATTGATTGGACTTTTGAGTTTGGGTTTTAGGTTTTTGGGGAATTTCAAGCATGTATGCTAGTTTTAGGGTTTCTGTGTTATATTGATATGGAATGTTAATTTTGTGGTTTTTTTATCTTTGGTGATGTCCTTGTGTTTTTTTCTAACTTGTTTATGTTTTACCTCTATGCAGCCATGTCTGACCGTCCGCGGCTTCCTTCTCAAAATCCGGGTTCTAGTCTACCGAGATCCCCTCCGCGCAGAGAGTCTCAAATGGATCCCCGTGGTATTAGAGTTTCTTCTTCTGGGGCGAGGGCCTCTCCTCCTAGGAAATAGGGTCCCTCAAAAAATCCTTCCGGGTCTCGAAACGCTGCTGATCGTGCGGTTTCTCGTCCTCGTGACGACGTTAGGTGTACGCAGACACCTCCTCGTGCTGTTGCTTTTGATGTTCCTCCTCTGCGTTCAGTAGTGCCCGTGCATCACCCTCTACCGCCGCCTCCAGTACTTACTTTCAAAGGGAAGAACACCAAAGGTTGTGTCCCGAGGACTGAATCGTCTAGGAATCCTTCTGTGAAAAGGCGAGCTTCCGAGGCTTTTGTTGGTTCGTCCGATCCCGCGGAAGAGGATGAAGCTGCCCCGGTGATACGCAGTGTTTCGGTCAGCAAGAAGAAAGTTACGTTCAAGCATATTGACCTTGAAGTTTTCAAGGAAAAGCATGAGCTTCAAGCCTTCGAGGTCCGTTTCTATGCCCCTGAGGATGATATTACTTATGAGCTCATCTCGAAGTATCAGTTTTATGAGTTTCATTTGTTGACTACGGTTGGAGCTTTCGAGGCGGGTCTTATGCTGCCGTTGTACAAGTCTGGTGATTCCTTCTATTATGTTGTGTTTGCTGGTCGTGAAGGCTCTTCCACCAATACTCACAGCCGTTCCGTGTCGCAATTATCGGGGAATTATCTCCGTGCACTGAGGGAGTGTTATCTGCGGAGTAAGGGGGAGACGACAATGACGTGTTACGTTCCAAATCCCGCGGAGAGGGAATGGTATACTCCTGAAAATTTCAACAACTCCTTCGGTGATTACTTCAATAGTAGGAACCGTAAACCGTGGAGTGTTAGCCTTCGGAGTCTCACTGCTCCTCAGGGCGAAATTCGTCTGTTAAGTGAGGTCAGTGATGCCAAACTGAAGTATGTTCCAGGCACCGAGGGGTCTAGTCAGCGGAAACTTTTTCCGGCATGTGAGAGGATCAAGCGTGACCATGACTACGAGTGGCACGCTACTGTTATCGAAGTTATTGGTCCTTGGGCGTACGGTTGGATTCCCGGTCCACGCGGTTGGCGTCCTTCTGAGAGTAGCAGGCCACGTGAATCTCCTCCTGCTCGTTATGGAGATTTCTGTCCCTGGCGTTTAAACTTCGCAGGTATGAATTTTCCTTATGCCCTCGACGTCGTTGAAGGAGACGAGGAGGAAGGTTCTGGTGCTATACTTCCACCGAAGAGTGCCTCAACTGCCCAGGTACGTTTATTGCAGATTCCGGCTGCGCCTCTCCTTTTTGAAAATCAAACTGTCCGAAAAAATAACTCTGTGGAACATGTGCTCGTTTGCAGGTTTCGAAGAAGAAAAAGATTGGGCCGAAGCAGTCTTCTACCCTTGTGGTGGGTGAAGCTGAGGTTCAAGAAGAAGTTACCAGTCCGGTAAACGAAGAGTTTGCCGAGGATGAAGAGATTTGTGATGGGGAAGAACGCACTGATACTTCCCCTCCTAATGTCGAGGAGGAGATTGGTGCGGGTTGTGATGGTGATGGAGGGAGAAATAATGCCGCGGTAGATGACAGCAGTGTTATCGCTGATATGTCTGTTCCTGCTGGTGATGCTGCGGAAACTCTCCCCACCATTTCTCAAGAGTTCTCTTTTGACAGGGTTTATTCCGCAGGGGAACTCTTTGACGATGCTCTTGATTTTCCTGAAGACTTCTCTCTACTTTCCCCCAATGATGATTGGGATGTGCTCGGGGGGTCTGGTAAGGAAGACGCTGTTGTTCAGGATGGAGGCGCGGATGATCACGATGCGCATGTTGATGCCGAAACTTGTGCTGATAGGGCAATATCAGCCAAGGGGAAGTCCGTGGTTGACTCTCCTTCCGAGGATTTCCCTCATTCGCTGACGTTTGAGGGTGAGGACGCCATAATGGATTGGCTTAAGAAAAAGGGTTTGTTGTTTGTCCCTCATCCTGCCCCGGTGGTTGCTGGTGAAAAGGACTCCGATGCTTATACCCGTCGGATGATGGAACTATCTTCCAAGGCGCGGGTATCTGAGATGTGGGGGAAAAGTTTGATTGTTCCCGAAGCTACCCTTGTATCGGAGCCTCCTACTTCTGTCGCGGATATGATGGCCATAGCCGACGGGTACCAATATGGTTATCCTCAACAGCGTGTCTTGGAGGTAAGTCTTCGTACATATCTCTTCGTGACGATTGAATCCTTCGGTGTAATAATGTTTGCCGTTTTGATGTGTAGATGATGAGGAGTGAGCACTGTAACCATGTGCTGTATCAATTCTTTAAAGCGAAATCTTTGAAGCTGGAGGCTAAGCTTCGTCACCGAGAAAAGGAATTATCTGCGGCTGAGGTGGAAATAGAAGAACTGAAGAAAAGCCTGAAAGAGAAAGAAAGGCTGGGTGAAGCGAAGGCTGGGCTTCGTTCAGAGCTTGCTGCCGTTTGCGCTGAGTTAGAGCAAACTCGCGGCCAAGTTTCAGCTTTCACAGGTTTGGTTCTTTTTCCTATTTTACCCTCACAGTGCGTCGTAATTCCTCTATATTACTTAGTTGTTCTGTCTGAGTCTCCCCACCCTATCTCCAGTGAGTGGCGTCCCCGAGCTGATATGGCTTCGAAACGAAAGGGCACGACAAAAATCTCGTATCAAAGAGCTAGTCGAGAAAATTAAGAGTGAAGCCAAAAAGCGGGACGCTCGGGCTGAGGTATGGCGCGCAAGGCATGTTCAAATGGTGGATATGTAGAATATGTATAACCATGACCGTACTTTGTTCAATGGTACGCTATTGTGGACACGTGAGAATCTGCGGGAATCCCGTGAGCGCACTTCCTTGTTGGAGTCTAGGATACATCTTCTGGAAGAGGAATTAGAAAAGTCTCGCTCCCTTCCTTTTCCGGGAGTTAAGGAGATCATGTTGTGTCTTACCAGAGAAAGGGACGATGCCCGAGCCAAAGTTGGGGCTCTAAGCAAGGCCCTTGCTGCGTCTCGCGCTGAAATAGCTCGCCAGGCTGAGTCTGAGAGAAATCTTGAAGTATGTATGTACAGACTTAACAAAGGGATGTCAGAGATAAACAACAAAGTCAACCACCTTCGTCACATGGATTCGATGAAGCAGGTAGAATTAGATGCCAGTCAATTTACTCTCACCAAACTTCAACTAGATTATAAGAAATTATCCGCGGAATATGACCATCTTGATGAAGCGCGAGATGCGGTTGTTAATGAGTATGAAGAGGCTTCGGCTTGTGTCGAAGGTATAACCCTATTCCATCGAGTGTGATTGTGTCTTTTCTGTGCTAACTCCCTGGCGTTTGTCTTTTTCAGAGCTCGAGGGACAACTCCGCGTTGCAAATGAAAAATTTGAAAAGGCTCAATCTTCCTTAGCGCAACAGGAAGAACAGACTAATCATTTTAAGAGTTTGGCGGCATCCCGCGAGGAAGCCGTTGGTGCTGCTTCTAGAGAAGTGAATCGTCTATCTTCGTTGTTATCCCAAGCCCAACAGCGGACGACAGTTATTATGCATAAGGCTCGGTGTCAATTGGCTGAGGAGACAAACAAAATGCTGGAGAAGATTGAGCTTGGCCTTAAGACCGAGCATGGCCTCGTGAAGAGCTATCCACGTCGTCCAGTACCTGCCTCCTTGCCTGGCTCCTCGGGACCCTCATCTGGTGGGAGCGTCCCTTCAACTCTTCGGAACAACCCTGCTGATGGCGGCATCATCTAAGTAGAGACCGCGACAATCCTTGTAAAAAGAATATTTTTGATGTGTATTCCTTGTATTGGCCTTGCCGCTTTTTGTAACCAACCTTTATGAAATGGATCCTCTTTTTTTTGGTATACCTGCAATATCAGTTTGTTGTTTATTTTAAGCATTGTGATGAAGGACGCTAAAAACAAAAGAAGAGTTTTTTAAGTGTTTGGGTGCGATACCGAAGGGAGGTACCTTCGTGATCGTCTTGAGACCTGTCACCCCGCTGGCGAATCCTTGGCCAGAGGATTCCCAGACGGTGGGGGCCGAGGCAACGTTCTAGGATATGGGGTTAAAATATTTACATACACCCATTCCGTCGACCCGTTGCCTTAAGATTGGTTGGGTATCTCTTTCTGCTGGGTGCCTTCCCCCTGGTCTTACACTTATGGACACTGATGGGGGAGCCCTGAGAGATTGTAGATTAACTACTTTCCCCAATATTGTTGATAGGTTTTGTTGACTTGATTTTTAGAAAGCTTGTTTGATTGATAGGTTTGAGGCCTGCAATTCCTCGTCCAGAGATAGAAACATGTAGAGCGGTCACGCTGCCTTCTTCTTCTGGTCTTCTTCACGCAGATGCAAAGCTGCGTTGCTCCTATGGGTAATATGGTTTAAGCCACTTAGCATTCCAAGGATGCCGGAGGACCTCGCCTTTCAGATTGCGAAGGTAGTAGGAACCGTTTCCCGCAATGTCGTGTATTATAAAAGGTCCTCCCCACGTAGGTGCTAACTTTCCCCATCTCTTTTCTCGTTGATACTGTGGGATTGTTCTCAACACATACTGCCCTCTACAAAATTTCGAAGCTTTACTTTTTGTTGTACTCCCTTGCTAGTCTTCGTTGATAATTTTCCATCTTCTGCAATGCTGCTTCCCTTCTTCCTTCTAGATCGTCCAATCTCTCTAACATCATGTGTTGTGAGATTTTTCTCCCATGCTTCGGTCTTTGTGGTTGGCATGAGGATCTCTGTTGGGATGACTGCTTCAGCTCCATAAGTGAGGAGAAACGGGGATTCCCCAGTGGCAGATCTTCGTGTTGTCTGTATGCCCATAACACATTGCAACTGTTCACACCATCGCCCCTTATGTTCGTCTAATTTTTTTGAGGATAAGGGCGAGGGTCTTGTTGGTAGCTTCCGCCTGTCCATTGCTTTGAGGGTATATGGGGGTGGATTTGTTTTCCTTATTTTGAAAGTATCGAAGAGCATGTCTATGTTTTTCCCCTGTAATTGCTTACCATTATCGGACACGATTTCTGCTGGTATGCCGAACCTGCAAATGATGTTCTGGAATATGAAAGTAAACACATCCACGTCTCTGATCCTGGTAAGGCTTTAGCTTCCACCCATTGTAGTCTGTGGCTACTATCAAAAATCGTCTTTTCCCTGACCCTTCGACGAAAGGCCCGACGATATCTATGCCCCATTTTGCAAATGGCCACGGGCTATCTACAGAATTTAACATTGTTGCCGGCGCGTGTATCTTTTTGGCGAAGCGCTGACATTCTTCACACCGTCGGGACATCCTGCGGCATCCTGTATCATTGTGGGCCAGTAATATCCTTGCGTTTTTGCTTTGTCGGCTAGTGATCTCATGCCGCTATGATTCCCTGCGTCACCATAATGGATGTCGTTTAGAATTCGATGCCCCTCTTTCCGGGATAAGCAACGTAGTAACGGTCCGAGGAAGGATTTCTTGTACAGGACCCCATCCCGAGATCATATCTTCCTACTTTGGAGAGTATTTTCCTAGCTTGTTTATGATCCGCGGGTAAGCTTCCCTTTTCGAGAAACGCATGGATCACCATTCTCCAATCATCTTCGTTGCTGAAGTCTTCGTCTTGATTTGCTCTTGACAGGATATCTTCTTCGTCAAAATCGTTATGGATGTCTTCTCCTACCTGGTCTTCGATATTTTCTTCCACTGTATCTTGATTGGTAGCGAAGGAGAATTGAGATGCAATCGAAGGCTCGTATACCCTTGTTATTTTAATAGCTTCGACGCTTTTACCTTCAGCATGGATGATATATATGCTAGGGCATCCGCGTGCCTGAGATCCCTTCTGCATAAGTGCCGGAACTTGATGTTCGGAATTTGTGATGCCAATGTTTGGACCAAGGCCATGTAAGCTGAGAGGGTGTCATCGTACACATTGTACTCGAGCCCTATTTGCCGTATGACAAGCTGCGAATCACTTGTCAGTCTTACATCGGTTACCCCCATTTCTATTATTACACGGAGGGCATGTACGACTGCCTCGTATTCGACGATGTTGTTGGTATGCTCTTTGAATTCTAACCTGAGTGCCTGTACAATCCTTTCTCCGGTTGGGGTGGTGATGACAATGCCTATTCCTGCTCCTTCCTTATTTTTGGAACCGTCGACGAAGACTTCCCATTGTCTTTGACTCGCGGGTTCGAGGATATCCATTGGATCCTTGCTTTCTTCCTCGGCTTCTGGTATTCCCTTAATCTCTTCGTCGTTGTCCAGGGGGAGGTCTGCTAAGAAATCCGCCAAGACTTGGGATTTTCGAGAATGCTGAATTTCATGAATGATGTTGAATTGGTCCAGGTGGGTGTTCCACTTGGCTATTCTGCCCACTTTTCCAGTGCTTTTGAGGACTGCTTCCAGTGGTGCTTTGCATGGGACCCGGACGAAGTGAGTTAGGAAGTAGGTTCTCAGCTTTTGAGTAGCCTATACCAATGCGAGGATAAGCTGTTCGATCTTTGTGTAGTTCCTTTCCGCAGAATTGAGGGTCTTGCTGACATAATAGATAGGCTGTTCTATCTTCATATTGGTTTTGACCAACACTGCGCTGACTGCGTCTTCAGTTGCTGCTATGTAGAATTCCAAAACCTCATCAGGATCCGGCTTCTGCAGGATCGGAATTGAAGCTAGGTGTTCTTTGATTTTTTGGAAGGCTTCTTCGCATTCTGCGGTCCATTCAAACTTGCTCCCTTTTTTGAGAATATTGAAGAAATGTTTGCATTTGTCCGAGGATCGGGCAATAAATCTGCCCAAGGCTGTTATGGATCCATTGAGTTTATGTACTTATTTTAAATTCTTCGGGGATGGAATTTCTACTATGGCCTGAATCTTCACTGGGTCTACCTCAATGCCCCTTTTTGTTACCAGATACCCGAGGAATTTCCCCGAGGTGACACCGAAAGTACATTTCTCCGGATTCACTTTCATGTGATGTTTTCTCATTGCTTCGAAGATATTTCTCAGATCCTGGTGGTGATGTTTGCGCAGCTTACTTTTGACGAGCATATCGTCAACATAGACTTCTAAGGTACTTCCAATCCATGGCCTGAAGATAGCATCGACCATTCTTTGGTATGTTGCCCCTGCGTTTCGAAGTACGAAGGGCATTCTAGTGTAGCAATAAAGGCCATGTGGGGTGTAGAACGCTGAGTGTGGCTGATCTTCTTCTGCCAGGGCTACTTGGTTGTAGCCAGAATGTCCATCCATGAATGACAGTTCTTCATATCCTTATACTTCTTCTACCAGCTGATCTATGCTTGGCAGGGGATAGCTTTCCTTTGGACATGCCTTGTTGAGGTTAGTAAAATCGATGCATATTCTAACCCCTCCATTTTTCTTAGGAACAACGACCATGTTGGAGATCCATGTAGGGTACTTGACTTCCTTGATAAATCCTGCGTCTAGTAGTTTCCGAAGTTCTTTTTCCACTGCCTCGTGATACTCTGGTGCAACTTTTCTTATTTTCTGCCTGAACGGGGGCGTGCCCGGTTTGATGCGTAGCTCGTGTTGAATTATTTTTGGGTCAATCCTCGGCATATCTCCTCGATTCCAGGCGAATACATCCGCGTATTCCTTAAGTAATTTGGTTAAAGAATCTTCTCTTCTTTCGTCCATTATGGTCCCTACTTTGATCATCTTCGGGTTTTCTTCCGTTCCTATGTTTATTTATTTTACGGGCTCCACTGGTGTGAACACAGGCTTCGGGTCTCCGAGGACTGAGACGTTCTTTGATTGCTATTTGGCATGTTTCTGTCCTTCGTTGGCTGCTGAAGTACTTGTCTCTGTGCTTAGTACATTATCATCTTTTTTCAAGCCCTTCCCTGTAGTTTCCTAGAGGAACAGGTCTATGGCCTTCTCTTTCGCGGTTTCTTTATTTTTAATTCTTCGGGTTTTTCTCTGCTCTTCTTGCTCGTTGTTGATACGATCCTGAGTGGCCTGGCACTCTCTTGTAGAGACCCGATCTCCCTTGATTTCCATTACTCCCTCAGGTGTTGGGAATCTGAGATATTGGTAGTACGTTGCTGCAACTCCCTTGAGTTTATGTAACCATTTTCGTCCAATAATGGCGTTGTAGGGGAATGGGGCGTCCACCACACTGAATCGTGTTTCTAATTTCATGGGTCCGGCGTTAACCTGCAACACGATGTCTCCCAAGGGATTCGTGGGTGCTCCATTGAATCCGTAGATGGTGTAATAAGAGGTCATTAACTGTTCATCATGGAGCTTCATTCGTTTGAATGCATCGTAGAATAGAACGTTTACTGAGCTTCCCCCGTCTATGAGGATCTTTTTGAGGTTACATCCAGCCACTGGTAGTGTTAGGACCAAGGGATCGTTATGGTCTTCCATATCTTCTTCGATATCTTCAGCATCGAAGATAATAGGAGAGTCCATCCACTCTTCGTGCTCGTCCACCTCTATCCCATCGATCTTATACAATCCGCAGCGGTCTTCGAACTGCTTCCGTAACCTCTTTCATATCTGTGCTGTAAGTGAGGGCCCTGCGGCTTCAGCACGAGATGGTGCTGATTGTGCGGTTCCCTTCCGGAAGTTGGAATGGCTTGGTTCGTTTGGATCTATCCTCGGCGACATCCTTTCGTACGTAATGTTTGAGCTCTCCAGCATCAATTAATTTTTGGATCATTATTTTGAGGTTTTTACATTTTTCGGTCTGGTGTCCGTCGAAGCAGTGATATTCGCAGTAATCTTTAGACTTCTCGGATCTCGGGGGATGTTTTCCCTTAGACCATGGCCACTCCAGGTTTTCCCTTCCTTTGATCTCTCGCAGGATACGAGCATAGCTAGCGTTGAGCTTTGTGTAAACTTGATCTTCGAATTTTCGGTCGCCTGTTCGTCGTTCATCCCTTCGTTCCTTCCTGTCTTCGTGAGGTCTCTCCACTGAGCAACTCCTTTTGGCCCCATTGGTTTGTTCTGCTGAATTGGTACGGTGAGACCTCTGCGGATATGCCCTCGAGTTTTCCCGTTGAATTTCTTCAAGACGAGCGTGCTTTCAATAATTATTCGAAGATCTCCCTCTGTCTTAGGCACGCTTCCATGAATCTCAACAAATAGTGGACTCATTCGGTCTAATCCTCACTTGTAGCAATTGATGCTTACCACTGGGTCCACACTTCCTATGGCTTGGCAGATCTTGTGCCATATGTTAGTGTATTCCCTCGTGGTTTCCTTGTATCCAATTGCCAGTGAAAAGAGCTTATCCATTCCGGTGTTAACAGTCTTGTTGTACATGTATGTTCTTAAGAACTTTTCCGCGAGTTGGTCGTAGGAGTGGATGGAGTCTGGCGGCATATTATCAAACCAGGACAATGCCGATCCGTTCAGGCTTGACGGGAAGTATCTACAGAGTACGGTGTCGTTCTGACTCCATCTAGCTAAGACACGTTTATAATACCGAATATGTGCAGCGGGATCACTGGATCCGTCATAGCATTCGAACGTCGAGACAGGGCATTTCAGAGGAATAGGGGTGTTGGCCAGGCGATGAGTTAGGGGCGTGGAGTTATCTTCTCTCATGACCTCTTCTAACCTTCCCCCGCCTTGTCTACTTTTTAATTGCCTGATCTCGGCCATCATTTCATCTCGTAGCTCTTCCATCGCGCGGTGATGCCCTACGCTCTTCTGCTCATGATAGTCTGACTCTCCGTCATTATAATCCGGATCGGATGCGCTACTTCCCCTAGTCGCGTATCCATTAGCTGCTACGATGACTCTTCGGTCTCGATTCGGTTCTGGTACCTTTGAATTTGCTTCATCAAGTTGTTGGCTGGTCTTCGTGCTTAGGGCAATCCGGTCTTTTAAATCTTGATTTTCTCTGGCCAGCAGAGCTACAACATCTGCGTAAACCTTCTGGCTCTTCTTCAATTCTTCAAGCTCAGCCATCAGTCGATGTGATTGGTTTGACCCCTGATTGGGAGTCCCAGCTCGTGCTACTACGGCCATGGTGCCGCCTTCTTCTACGGTCTGCACTAAAGGTGGTAGAGGTTCAGTTTCGGTTGCTGGCATTTCCAAATCCGGCTGAGTGCCCATCTGCGGTGTTAGAGTCGCCGGCACGGTTTGATTCTGATCGTTTGTTGATGGCATTCCGAAGGTTGGAGGGTGCGCGGGTTGATATGTTCTGGATTCATCCACCCTTTCTTTTGGTTGATGAAATTGATTGGTAGCACAAGTTTTGCTGGCTTCTGCAGCCTCCGGGACTGCCGCAGCCGCACTGTACTTTGTCGCCGCTGCTCTGAGAACCACGGCTGCAACGGAATTAACGTTCATAGGCGAAGTGATTTCCGCGGTATCTTGCCTTTGACTAGTCATTTTGGCTTTGTCTCCTTTCTGCTTGCTTCGGGTGATGACCGGGGTTGTCCTGGGTGCTTCATTTGATGAGGCTTTGGATTTTCCTGCTTCCTGCGTCTTTTCCATCGTGGGTCCTTTTGTCGCTTTCTTTACGTGTCGCTTTCTTTAGTCACAATCCGTTTTCTTTCTGCACAAGGGAATTTTAAACAGCGAGAAACGGGAATATCCGTGCGGATCGGGTTAGTTTGCGAAATACCTTATTCCAAGACAGGGAAAAACTACCCGAGGGCCACAGAGAACTCTCAGGGATGCTCATTGGATTAAATTCATATGATTTAAAATACATGGGTTAAAGTCTTATTAAAAGTGAGGGTTCATTGAAAGTACGTGGAAACGTGAGAAAACCCCTTTTAAAAATGCAAGTAGATCCTTTGAAAATTTACGAAAACTCACCTGAAAGACAGGTTCGTACGAGATCTAAAAAAACGTAAATCCATGGATCTAAACAATAAATCTTTTAATCAGTAAATGAAAGTACTGCCGGGGCCCTCGAAGATAATGGGTGCCTTTTTGAATATGGTAAAGTTAACAAATGATAAATACTGTCAGAGCTAATGAAGCAGAGCAATCATATGCTAGTTTAAGATGAAATCACAGGATAAGATAAATCTTTTACCGGGACGAAGTCCCTGTTTCTAGCGCCAAATTGTGAACACGTAAATCACGAAGGGGTCTAAATGTTCACAATCGATGCTCGCACCCTAGGTAAGACTCGCGCTGATAATACAATGGTATTGATTCCTTGGCTCAAAACCTTCGGGTTTATCATAGCCTCATCTGAGAACATCGCGAGTGGCGTTTACGCAGGGGAAGATAAAGAAAACGAAGCATAAAAGTAAAACTCATGGAGCGCTAGGCAGAAAATAAAGTGTTGAAATGTAAATAAGACTGGGATTTACGTGGTTCAGTACTAAGGCCTACATCCACGGGGTTGTTGTTTCACTATGTATTTGACGGTTACAAAGATAGTCGAGTGACTTTGGGGTTTACATAGGTCTGTGTATTATAAAGGGCTAACTTACACTCGTAATCTCTCTCTCCTTCTCTTCCTGATTTTTTCGATCCCCTCACTCTTGGTGGAGAGGGGGTATTTATAGGGTTAGAGTGTGGGACCCATTTCTGAGGGCCGTTGGAACCTTATCTTCTTGTGTTTTGTGTCCATCACGCGGGGGTCTTCGTTCATTACTTCATCACGCAGAGTCATCCTCGTTCGTTCCACGGGTTGATCGACACGTATGCTGCTCAGAGTGTTTAATGCGGGTAGTTGAGGCGCCTGCTCGTGTCAGGCAAGTGTCTTCTTCCCATGTCACGTCCATGTCAGTACACCTTCTCTCCACCGTTGATCTTGGCTTCTTTTGGGGATGAGATAAAGTAACTCTTTGGGAGTTATTTGGTGCTCCGCAGTACATCGTGTTACCGGTACATCTTTTAACTTCTGCCCTTGGATTGTTCGGGCGAAGATCCCACGTTGACGGGATGGGGTTCTTGACTATGGGCGTGTGTCATCATGCTTTGATGACTTTGTCCGCATACTCTCCACGTATCTTCCTTTATACACGTGTTTGATGATGAAATATGTGCACACAAATTAATTGTAGAGGAACATGGTGAAATATATGGTGGGAGTTGTTGGTAGGCAGCAGAGATTTTCCGTGACATCATCTGCACCTAAAATGAAACCAGCTATTGGGACGTACGATCATCACTATTCTCAACAACAACGTCAACAATTGAATTCATCTAAACCAAGCAGTAGTGGGAGCGTTAAAGGGGATTACGTACCAGTGTATTGGGATTACTCATCTAAATCTGCAGTTAATCCGCATTCGGTCCGTATCACCCGTTGAACCGCGGATGATTGGGCCGGACACGGTTGAATTCTACAAATCCGCAACTTTGACGGACTGGACACGGATGGCCCCTAATATGCATTTGTCCGTCCGTTGCACACCCTTAACAAAAACATAAAAAGATTCTAAACTTTATATACATCAAAGCCTACGTATAGGAATACTATTTTGAGGCATGCCCAAATATTTGGAGGCATACAAAATGCTTACCCTAACTAATCTAGATTAATAAGGACTATCTAAAGCGAGTTAAATTACGTTGATAATCTTGATTAAATATTTATTTACTTATTTTTAAGATTTTTTGACTTTTTTAAAATTTTATTTTTGACTTTTTATTTTGCTTTTTTACTTTTAATTAAAATACTAGAAAAACAAAAAAAATATTAAAATAATTTTAAAACCAAAATTTAAAAATCTCTTAATAACTTATTATATCTTATTAAGAGATTGAGATTGACTTAAAAACTAAATAATTAAATGATTTTCAAAAAACTAAAATTAAAGAATTAAAGAAAATTAAAATTAAAAATAATTTAAAACTGAAAGATTAAAAACTAAAAACTAAAAATAATATTTTTGTTTTCTAATTAAAAACGAAATAATTAATAAAATTAAAAGTAATTTAAAACCAAAAAGCAAAAAACACACTAAATAATTTCAGAAAACTAAAGCAAAATAAATCAATAAAAAATATAAAAGAATAATTTTAAAAATATAATTAATAGGGGCATTACTGTCATTATCAATGATGGTAGATAAGGGGTTATTGGTTTATTACTCAATGACTCTATTTTATCATTGTTGAGTATGCCTCAAAACATTTGGGTATGCCTCAAAACAAGATTTATAATAAGTTTCTTTAACGTTAATAAACTTCTTATATTGTTCACTCTTGCCTGAAGAACAGCCCATATGAACGAAAATAAAGAACTAGTTGATCTGGTCTCCGGGGTAAAACTACTCTAACTGGTTGATTCACGAAAAATGATACAACGTTTGATAGTAATAAAGAAAGGAAACATGGAATCCGTGACAAGGAAAGATTTTTCATGAAATTCTATGAAATTGAGTTTAGAACATAATTTAAGCAATGTTTTTTTTTTCTTACAATTCCATGCAAATAGCACGGAAAGATGAAATTAACTCCTAAACTTCCGGATAAATTATATTTATTAATAAACTGGTCGAACAATATATTGGACAGACTTAAACTAGACTTGGGAAAAATCTTAACTTGTAGACACAAGAAAAGATGAAAAAACCCAAGACAGACTAAAACTCAGGTAACCTTAGTGTTCCTTTTTTTTTTTTCATGCAAAAGAAATATGCATATTACGTGATTTAGATCATTTCACCTTTGGTCACTGAGATAACAAGGTTGGTGTACTCAGTTTTCTCTTGGACAGCATATTCTTTAACTATCTCCCTAAACCTAACAAACAATTCATTTATTATCTCCTCCCCGAAGTGACTCGTTAGCAAGGATTCATATACGGCTCTGATGCTGTTAGCAATGACATAGCTACTTTTGAGCACGTCTGTCGTCGAATCTCCTTTGCTAGAATCACTACCATCCCAATTCACTTGAAACGTCTCTAGTTGATTAACCCGGTAAGAACCTTCATTCTGAATTATGGCTTTCACTTCTTCAAGGGATGGATAATAAACCGGAAAGTTACATATGTCTAATTTCTCCTCTTCAACCACTCCCTGTTTAAATTCACATATGGGTTGCGTCAGCATGTTTATGGTACGAAACAACATGCTAAACTTTGAGCACACAGTAAGGCGCAACCACGGTAGCTTCTTATGATGTATTATGCCAGACAAATTAGCACAATGGCACAACACCAACACAAGAAGTGGTGTGCGCATAGATTTTGAAGTATAAAGTCTATCTCCAAAAGGGTGGTGCAAAACATTTAAATGGTGGAGTTTTCAATCAGATCAAGGAAACAACATCATTAAACACATATGCATCGATATACCTCTAAAACCATGTCCTTCAATGCCATGGATAATAGCCCAAGTAACGAGCAAATCCCCTCTTTACTGGTAGGATCCGAACTTTTCCTACACAAGAATGTTAAAACCATTCGCCCCCCCTTGATTAATTCCTCAGAACGACAATTCAAAAATGAGATAAAGTCTTTCTTGAACTGCCTACAATACGCTTCAACCACAGATGGAGGACTTGATTTCGCAATATAAACGTTCCCCTTATTGCTCTCATTCCCTGTAGGAGCCTGTGTGATGACGTTAAATTTATTAACTTCAGTAATTTATTAAATTTATTTAATATAGCTGTTAAATATCTTGATACTACTGCTTTACTAGTCACCTGAGATAACCAGTGGAGACTGTAGGAAGAATGAACAAAGTGAACAGTGTTACTTGGAAAAAGTCTACCATAAAATGTGCCAGGCATCCCAGCAACAAAACATGGTCCAAAACCATCTCCTTTGGTATTTTTTAATTCGTCACGAAAACTTTTTAAATACTTGAAAAGGGTGTTAAAGTCATTCTCAGGAAGATCATTAAGAAACACGAGGATCTCGGGCATAACCATCGTAGACTCGCGATATTTGTTATAGATAGTGTCCAGCAGATTAGAAATGACCAGCAGTGCAGTTGGGCCAGAAGAACAACCTAAATCTGCAACACATATACTCCGAATCTTCTCGGCTGCAGAGATGCTGGTACTACTAGAGAACTTTGATAGTATGTCCAGTATTGCTTGCTCTACCACTATCTTCGTTTTATATATAGCTTGCTTCTGTTCATTCATGAAACACTTATAATGAAATCAATAAAAGGTTAAATATGTTAATGCTCTCTAAATAAGAGATAGAACGTGAGAGTTAGAGAAGGACCTGAACTGATGAGTTAGAGGAATAACTAAATTCTGAAATGCCCTTATTCATGTAGAGATGTTGAGTGGCTTGATCCATCGATTACCACTTGATAAATCCTTAAACTCGCAATGCACTGGTCTTCACCGTAAGGATCTTTTTGCTGTTCAATTGGAGGCCTATAAACTTGCTATTTATAGGTGTACATTTGCTTTTATTACTCTTCTTAATATGATCATTTTTTATTTGGATTAATTAACGCACGGAGGGGCCCGTTTCTTTTCCTTACTCTCTTATGTCGTTTATCATGGCATCACCACTAATATTACTCATTTCATGGCCCGTTTTTTTTTCCTCACTCTCTTGTGTCGTTTATCATGGCCTGTTGTTTTTTTTTTTTTTGCTTATAAAATAAAATAAAATTCATCAACAAAGGATAACTAAGATGGCGCGTCCCGTCACTCCCGTGCACCGACCCTTACTGTTAACAGATCCCAGTTGTGGTTTCGTCACCGCTGGAATATTCCTCCATATACAAGACGAAACTGACGAGATCCTCTAGTGATCCGAGGTGACCATTAAGACTGTAAAGAGAAGAAAATATCAAGTGACTGTGCAGTGTGCACTTAAGGTGAAGATAAAGTCAAAAATTATCTAGATAATAATGCAATTAATTTTCAGGATATTATTTCCTATTCAAATAAATAATATATTGAGATTATCTGTTATCTCCTATAAATAAGATTTTCATTGTAAGTGGAAAACTAATTCAGAATGTTCCGATGGTATTTTGTAAGTGTAAAACTAATTCTGAATGTTCTGATGATCGTTACCATTATTCACCCCTTTGGGGTTTGTCTGTTTACGTTGGTCGTATCGACCGAACCATGTTAAACACGGTCTTCATTATATGATTTTCATGCGTGGGCTATTTATCTTTAATTTAAGTTTTTTATTAGTCTCACACAGTTTTGATTACCATAGTTGCATACTTGCACGTAATATAACAATGACGAAAACATGCACGAAATAAAGCATCGGATTAGAGTTAGGGGCTGGAAAATGAGAATTTGGAGGTTGAAGGACAAAAATAGTTTAACAAAGAAAAACATATTAAGACTTGACTGAAAGCTTTAAACTACTAGTTTGTAAATAGTGATGCAGATTACACCGGGTTGTCTTTCTCGAAACAATAAAAGTCGTTCCAAGAGAGCAGAAATCACAAAAATACTACTCCCTCCGTACCTATTATATAGGCGAAATTTTGAATTTTCTTTGTACCAATAGATAGGCGGATACCAATAGATAAGCGAAGTCCTATTTTCAAGATGAATTTTCTCACAAATACCCTTATCTATTGTACATAGAAGATTATATTAGTAATAACACAAATGGTAAAACGAGAAAAAACATGAAAAATGATGAATTCAAGGTAATTTTCTTAATCTAAAAAAATTGGTCCATCCGCATATATATATATATATATGGTATGGAGGGAGTACAAGAATTACAAGGTTCAAGGGCTTGTTGATGGGATTACTTGTTGTTTTTAAACTTTCCATTTACAAACAAAATCATCAAAAGAAAAGATTCTAACTTTCTAAGATCTTTATAGTTTATACACTGAAGCCTAGGCATAAAGAGTTGTTTTAACATTAATAAGCAACTTCTCTTAAGTGATGGGTTCTCCCCTAAACATCAAACTATTCGTATTTGTTCCTTTGGGTCCAAACAACAGAGCATATTGCATAGGACCTACTATATTTTGCATATGGCTCATATATAACATGAGAACGCATCCTGCAGACCTCGTTTAATTCAGAAGGGTCACTCAATCTTCTCCAATATATACCATCTGTAATTGGGAAGCTTTTTTCGCTTGATGTAATTTTGTGTTTTGTTTCTTTTGTTTGCTACTTCTTGTAACATTTGTATGTTCTTCTTTCTATTAATTGAATCTTCCCTCTTTGATAAAAATAAATAAATAAATGTGTTGTTTGTATTCTTTGCCACTATTCTAATTAATAACTCTTTATATAAGAAAAAAGAAAAAAAATCCGATGAAAGGCTCCATGGGTCACCATCTTCGGCCTAAAAAAATCCTATCAAATGAATAATGTTATGTCAGGGTAAACAATAGAAGAGAGAGAAGAAATCGATACTAGGCCACCCACGCACTAACAATCCAAATTTCTAAAATGACCATAATAATTGGTTAACTTGATGTTAAGTACTTGGTTTAGGTATGCAAGATGGTGAGTTTGTGGTTATAGATAATCTTGGGTCAGTTGACAGTTGTGAGAGGTAAAATCATCAACAGTTTTCTTCTAGTTGAGTGATGATAAGCGCAACACTTGTCCACAACGTAATACCATGAATTAAGCGAGACGAAATAATAAACAGTAAGAGAGGGATGAAAGTCAGAATTAGGGAAAGGATGATTATCGTAGAAACCAGGAAGATAAGACAGTAAGAGACATGTTAAGTCCATATATTCATTATCCACTCTCCCATTCAATTGTTACGCTACTGCCACATATATATACATATATGGTCGCACAAACCCATAACCGTACAAACTGCTAGCATTACTGACCAGCTGCTACCACACTAGTTGCAACACACAACCTAGCTACTCCAGAGAAACTAGCAACACTTAGCCAAACCAGCTACGATTTGATTAAAAGGAATCAAACTCCAATTAGTGCGTTAATGGTGCTGGTGTTGGCAGTTTATTAAACGTTCAACATCCTGATGTATAGCCGACCCTCGTGAATCAATAATGGATATATATCGTATAACATGATAACATTGAAAATTGATACATAGGATAGGCCCGAATTGGTGGCCATAGATATATCTCGTACAAATGATAGTGACTTATCGATTTTACTTAAGACAAGACCATATCTCTATATGTCTCGAGAAAGAGATATTTCTAAACTTTTAGCCTCTTTCTCTAAACTTAAGAAAAACGTTTCAGAACAAACACTGTTGTGAATCATATCTTGATGGACCCTAAAATCAATAGACCCAACCTTCATTTCTACCGTTGCACATACACCGGGTTTACATTTCTAAACTTGTCTTTCAAGAACGTCAATATCTTGCCAGCCAAAAATTTGTATGGACACTGGAATTTTTCCCCCAAGGACATATTCTCTTATAGGATGTATGTAAACACCCAAGTCACCGGTATCCATGGTTATTAGAAAACAAATTATGGTTGGAGAGTTTTATTTTTACCTACTTAAGTTAAGGAGATTTTGATCTAACATCCGTAATAAACTCCAAGTTAAGATGCTCCAAGTCTTTGTCCATATCACAAGTATCAACGGTTCAAGTTAAGGTTCCTCTCAAACAGTTAGAACTTGATATTTAGGTTTTGGGTAGAATATCTTCCACATAACTTGTGGAGATAAACACTTCTATTTATATTACAGATGAGTATATTGAGATAACAAGATATTCAAAGTAAAGATAACGATCCCGTGTTATTAGTCGGATCTTATTGTTGCTGACCAGACTTGGTTGTTGAGTCTTCAGGTGGTTGAGAGTCTTCAGATTTGTTACTTGACTTAGTTGATTGAGAGATTCCAGGGTACACCACACTACTTGCCTTAACACCCGCCTTCAATTTGTACTGGAGTTTACGAATGTTCAACTTGTCTCTGAGTAGTTCAAATCTTGCCGATGACAAACCTTTGGTAAATATATCCGCTATCTGGTCCTTTGTGCTAATGAATCGAACATTGAGTTGCTTACTAGACACCCTTTCACGAACGAAGTGATAGTCGATTTCAATGTGCTTCATTCGAGCATGGAAGATAGGATTAGCAGTAAAGTAAGGTGCCCCCAAGTTATCATACCAAATTGAAGGAGTTGAAAGTCCAATATCCAATTTTCTAAGTAATGACTGAATCCATATGAGCTCAGAAGTTGCGATTGCCACCCCTCTGTACTCTGCCTCTGTGCTTGATTTAGAAACAGTCTTCTGCTTCTTAGCACTCCACGAGATTAGATTACCTCCAAAGTATATACAGTACCCACTGGTGGACCTGCGATCATCCAAATTACCTGCCCAATCGTCATCGGAGTATGCATGTAAGGTTCTTCAGGACTGGATTTGAAATATAATCCATAATCAATTGTATTTTTCAAATACCGGATAATTCTCTTAACCAGCTCCCAATGCTCAATGTATGGCTCGTGCATGTACTGGCAGGCCTTGTTAATGGCAACAGAAATGTCTGGTCCGGTGATATGTAGATATTGCAGTGCCCCCACAACACTGAGATATAAAGTGGAATCGCTAAACTTCTCAGTCCCCAGCTTCTTAACTGTATTATTAGTCGCAAGAAGTGTGGTTACAGGTTTGATTCCATCCATTTTCGTACGTTGAAGTAGATCAGCAACATACTTCCGTTGTGTAAGCACCAACTTGTCTCCTTGTTGTAAAACTTCAACACCCAAAAAATAAGACACATTGCCCATGTCTTTCACTGCAAAACAATTCCAAGTTCATTGATCAACTGACTAATCTTCATCGGATCAGAGCTTGTAACTATAATATCATCCACGTATATTAGAATATAAGTGATAGAAGTGGGTGTGAGATGCACAAACAGGGAGGTATCTGCAATGGATGCAGTAAAACCCAACTGAATTAGGTGTCCACTGAACCGTGAGAACCAAGCTCGCGGCGCCTGCTTGAGACCGTAAAGACTTTTGTGTAACTTGCAGACGTGATTTGGAAAGTTCGGATCAACATATCCCTGTGGTTGCTTCATATACACCTCTTCCTACAATACACCATGTAGAAAGGTATTCTCCATATCTAATTGACGCATTGTCCAGCCATTCATCACCGCAATTGAAATCACCAATCTGATGGTACATGGCTTGATTACTGGATAGAAGGTCTCACCGTAGTCTATTCCCTCTTGCTGGTGAAATCCCTTTGCAACAAGGCGTGCGTTGCGATGATCTATAGTTCCATCCGGGTTTTGTTTGACACGAAAAACCCATTTACAGCCGAACACATTCATACTTTTTCATACTTCACCAGTGTATATGTTCCATTCCTGATCAGTGCATTGATCTGCAAATGCATGGCATTTCTCCACTCTATAACTGTAAAGGCCTTGGAATAACACGTCGGCTCCATAAAATCGTCATCTGGCAGAGGATGTTTGTTTGCAGTAAGATATAACTTCTGAATTGGCTTAGTAATACCGCGCTTTGCTCGAGTTACCATTGAGTGACCCTGCTGCTGACTTTGATCGTTAGCAGGATGAGATACTGGGATGGATGTACCAGGTGAGGAAACGATTTCAGATATACCTGATGGAGCACTTGACTCTGTTGGATTTGCAGGTTCCGTTGTAACAGGATGATTGAGAGGCAAATCTTCAGATCTTTCGGCAGCTGGTTGATCAGAAGAGCTGCTAACAGTGGGACTTGCCGATTCATTATTGAGAGTAGAAGAATTTCCCATGTGAGTATGCTCCTCCTGATGGAATGGATGTGCAGGTGATACATTCCTTCTGCAAAAAATTGGTAAGTCTAAAAATCCGATACTATATTTTACTTACCACAGGGTCTTGCTGCTGCATAGTAGTTTGGAACGGAAATGAGCTCTCCTCAAAGACAACATGCCTAGAGATGTATACTCTATTGTTTTGACGATGCAAACACATATAACGCTTATGGGAGGCACTATACCCTATAAAAACACATGGTAAATATCTCGGTTCAAGTTTGATGGAGTTATACGAGCGGAGCCACGGATATGACAGACAACCAAAGACTTTTAAAAATTTGTAGTCTGGATCTTTCTTGAACAACATTTCTAGTGGTGTGTGTGACTCAGAGGATGATTTAGGTAGCCTGTTTATGAGATAACAGGCTGTTACGAAGGCCTCAGACCAAAAGGACTTTGGCATATTGCATGGAACAGTAAAGCTAGACCGGATTCCGTGACATGTCTAATCCTACGTTCTGCTAAACCATTTTGAGGAGATGTATGAGGGCAGGAGAACCTGTGCTGTATGCCACAATCATTCAAATAAGATGTGAATTTTTTGTATTCCAAAGCATTGTCTGATTGAAAAACCTTTATTTTGTGGTTTGTAAGGTTTTCAATTTGTTTGTGAAACTGAATAAAGTAATGTAATGCATCTGATCTTTGAACTAGGGGAAAACCCCATGTAAAGTGCGGAAAGACATCCATAATTAACATGTAATAATGATATCCATTTCTTGAAACTAGGGGAGAAACCCAAATATCGGAAACAACCAAACTCAATGGTGCATTAAAGGAAGATTTGCTAGATGAAAAAGGTAGTTTCTTGCTCTTACTGATATGGCAAGAGTGACAAAATTCAAAACTTTTATTTGTAACAGGAAGAGAATAACTTTGGATGACTTTAGAGACTGTGCGTAGCATCGGATGTCCTAGACGTTGGTGCCACACTGGAAGACTAGTGGAGATATAGGATCTAAGCTTTATTCTGTCAATATCTCCATCTAAGACATACAACCCATTTCTATTCCGCCCCTGCAGCAGCGTTGCCCCCGTGCAATTTTCCTTCACAAAAAGAAATCTGTGTGAAACTCAAAGTAGAAATTATTGTCGTTACAAAATTGACAAACAGAAAGCAAATTGCTGCGTATTTGTGGAACATGTAAGATCGTGTATTTTTTGTGAAGGTTGCACTACCGACATTAGAAATTTGTAGGGTATTGCCATTACCGACATGAACTTGTTCCGTTCCATCATACTCATGTGGAATGCTCAAGTTTCCAATATCATCAG
The DNA here is from genome assembly GCF_003573695.1 of Papaver somniferum. NCBI lineage: Eukaryota > Viridiplantae > Streptophyta > Magnoliopsida > Ranunculales > Papaveraceae > Papaver > Papaver somniferum. Next base: position 7,347,147 of record NW_020651082.1, on the reverse strand, counting down.
TAAGATGATGGGTTGCACCGGAGTCAGTAACCCAGTTATTTCCATTTTGACCTCCAGGAAGTGCAACGTAAGTTGCTGGTGTTCTTTGCTGAGCTTTGCGGTCCTTCTCAAAGCGAAACCAACATCGATCAGCTGTATGGTTTCTCTTTTTGCATATTTGACACGGGCCTTGACCTTGCATATTGTTGTTTCTGGTATATCCCTGGTTGTTGTTTCTTTAATAGTTGTTTTGATTGTTGTTTCTTTGGTAACTCTGATTGTTGTTTCTCCTATGATCTGGTCTGCTGCTGGACGAGCCTGATGAAGACATGGCAACATTGGCAATTGGCTGTTGCCACAGGGCAAGTTGTTGCTCCAATCGCATATCAAAAGTGAGAAGGTGAGCATAAAAAGTCTCCATATCCATGTCCTTTATTGTACTCAAGGCAGTTACAATGGGATCGTAAGATTGATTTAGTCCATTGCAGATGGACTGTTTCTTTTCATCAGCAGATACAACATATCCTGAGGCTGCAAGACTATCAAAAATACTTTTAGCTTTCTTAAAAAAAGCTTGTAGCATGTTACCTTTCGACAGATTATGCAATTGCTTCTTCAACTGCATCTGATGAGCCTTTGTTTGAGGTGCAAAATTGCGTTCTAGTGTGTCCCAAACGTCCTTTGAAGTTTCACAGTGCGAGACTTCTCCTAGAACACCTTCAGATAATGATGACATTAGCCAGCCAACAAGAAGAGAATCAACCTCTTCAGAATCTGTAAACGCAGGATTGACTGCTTGAGAATTAGGTAGAGTACGTGGGGTTTTTGCAAAGGACCCATCAACATATCTTGAAACTTTGTAACCCTTTAGAATGGGTTTAAACTTTGTTTTCCACGGTAGATAGTTAGTTTCAGTGAGTTTGAGTGTTACCAAGTGATGGATTGGAACCTGGCGAAGAGTGCTTGCATCTGCAGCCATTGTTTTTTTTTTGTTTTGTGGTGTGTTGGGTTATTTCAGAAGCGTGTTTGGATCGGTTTGGCTGATACCAAGTTAGAACTTGATATTTAGGTTTTGGGTAGAATATCTTCCACAGAACTTGTGGAGATAAAACACTTCTATTTATATTAGAGATGAGTACATTGAGATAACAAGATATTCAAAGTAAAGATAACGATCCCATGTTATTAGTCGGATCTTATTGTTGCTGACCAGACTTGGTTGTTGAGTCTTCAGGTTGTTGAGAGTCTTCAGGTTGTTGAGAGTCTTCAGATTTGTTACTTGACTTAGTTGATTGAGAGATTCCTAGGTACATCACACTACTTGCCTTAACACAAACAACTTGGTTTAACATACGTACGTCTAACTCTTGGTAGTATACATGGATGTGAATTAAGCAAGTTGTGGTTTACTTGCTTTGAAGTACTTGGTTTACGTAGGCAAGTTGGTGAATTTGTGGTTATAAAATACATCTGGGTCAGGCGATAGTTGTGATGAGAGGTAATATTAAGCAACACCGTTCTAGTCGAGTTACTGATGACACTTATCCACAATGACTAACATGTACGAAATGAAGCATTGGATTAGGGTTAGGGGTCAGACCGCCAGAGAAAGAGAATTCGGTGTTTGCAAGGTAAAAATGTTTAACAAAGAAAAATATATTAACACTTAACTGAAAGCTTTAAATTAGTTTATAAATCATGATGCAAATTGCACTCGGCTGTCTTTCTCGAAAGAGAAAAAATTGTTCCAAGAGTGCTGAGAAAGCATTAAAAAATTTGCAAGAATTACATGTTATCTCTAAATTTATTGCTTCTACAAAAAAAAATCATCAAAAGAAAAGATTCTAATTTCCTAAGCTTTTTATAGTTTATATATTGAAGCCTAGATATAACGAGTTTTTTTTAAGGCTAAAATTTTAAGGGGTATTTTGACTTCGGGTCCCAACTTTATGATCAGAATTGCATTTGGATCCTAGAAAGTTGTAAATTAGAGTTTGAGTCCCAGGATTGTCATTGACCATCTTGACAGTAAAAAAATAAAAATAAAAATAAATATATATATATATATATATATATATATATATATATATATATATATATATATATATATATATATATATATATATTCTTACCGCTGTTGGTTACCGTTAAGCATGTGACTCTCATGTGCAACTAAAAATCAGCTGAAGCACATCTGACGGGTGAGAAAAAAAAAATCCAATGCTCTGAATTTTTTTACAAGTTTTACTCCTTCAATTCCATCTATGGAGGTCTACAACGTTTAGATGGCGGAGAACTCGTTGAGGAATTTTCACAAACAGTTGTTATGCGTTTTGCTGTTGATAGAGAGATATCTTACATGTTCATTTTGTTTACTCTTTAATACAACTCCTTTCCTGCATATCCGAGTTGGATTAATACCCAACAATTTTTTTATGCACAAACACCAAAATTTATCTCAATTTCAGCCATCCATAACTATAACCCATTGTTAACAGCTCCTTCCCGACTAGTTTTTAGGATCAATAAAGAATCTTAGTCATCAGAGATTTATTATAATCCAAAGAATTGAAAACTTATTATTAAATCACTATCATCATCACCGTAAATGGAGAATCCATGATTATCATCACCGTCAATGGAGAATCCATGACCTCCAGCATCTTCAATAGAAATTCTTTGTTGACCCATATTTGAATTGTACAATCTGTTTAATGATTGCTTTTATTATTAGCTGAGATCAACTATATCTAGTGATCCAATCAAATCCAATCAAAATTCTTTCACCCTTCCATTTTCTTTATCATTTGAGTTCATCCCATGGATTCCTTCTGCGAACACCACAAATCTTTTAGGTTTGGAATTGGGATTTCGATGCAGATGGGGAGAGGGATATGGAAATATGGGGTGCACTGAAGTGTAGGGCCGGTTTGGATATGGATGGGATTGATGGAGAAAATTTTGCATAGAAGATTACCATATTCTTCATCCTTTTTATGGTTTACAGAGAATAAATTTATTTGTATCACTGAAGCAAGGTGCGAATCCATCACTAACGGATGGCAAAGTTAGTTAATAAATATAAACCTAATACTCTTTCGATCCTAATTAGTTGCCCCATTTGTAGTTTGCATAATTATTAAACCAAGAAGTGGAGTGTGTTTAAGTATATTTTACAAGTATGTCCTTATAGATAATAATTTGTAAAATTTTGAAATGATTTATCTCTTAAACTATACCACGATTTTTCGTAAACTTTATACTGTTGAAAAGCATTTTAAAACACCTACGCAACGAATATAAATATGACTATCAAATTATACATATTTATTATAGTAACAATAATCAATTAAAATGATAGCTTTAGAAATATCCCTTTGATTAGTGAAATGGCTCATCTATTTGTGGGACAAAATTTAAAGCCAAATAGCTCGACTAATTAGGGATGGAGGGAGTATTAAGAAGCAGCAAGTAACCCAAGTTTTTAACTGTCAAGGAAGTCAACGGTGGTCCTGAGACCCAAACTCTGATTAGCAATATTTTGGGACCCAAATGCAACACTGGTCATAAAATTGGTACCCAAAATTAAAATATCCCAAATTTTAATATGCGTACTATTTGTGTTCGTTCCTTTCGGTCCAAACAACAGACCATATTGCATCGGATCTACGTCTAACATGTGAACGCATACAGACATCGTTTAATTCTGAAGGTTCAAGGGTTTTGTCATTTACCTCTTGTAAATGATCTGCTTGTATTCTTCGTCACAATTCTAATAAACTCTATTTTTCATAAGAAAAAAGGAAAAAAATTCCGTTGAAAAAGCTCGATGAACACCATCTTCGGCCTAATTTCTGGATCAAATGAACAACGTTATTATATCATGTCCGGATAAACAACAAAAGGGAGTGAAGAAAACGATATCGGGCCATCTACCCAGTAATCCAAATTCCTTTGCTTTAGTGACTTTTTTGTTACCGAAAACTGGTCATTTATTCAAATATTTTTAGAACATGATTCTAATGGACGAGTAAAAATTAATATGGGTGAAATGGACGTCAAAAAAATAGCAAGAATGAAACTAGATTCATCCTGGCTTAAATTTAAAAAAGAGCGAGGATGAAACTGGATGAATCCTGATATAAATTAAAAATAAAAAAAAGTATTTGAAAATGGGTAGGATGAAACTGTTTACATCATGTCTATTTTTACATTCTCGTCCATTTAATCAGTTGACAGTTGTGTGGCTCGTGAGAGGTAAAATGAACAGTTTTCTTCTAGTTGAGTGATGATGATAAGCGCAACACTTATCAGCAACGTAAAACCATGAATTAAAAGGGACAAAAATAAGAACAATAAGAGAGGGATGAACATCTAAATCGTACAGTTGATCACGTTGAACATTGAGACATAGGATATATACGAATTGGTGGCCATGGATATATCGTACAAATGATAGTTATCAATTCTACTAAAGACGTACAAGACCATCTATATATGTCTCTGAACTTTTCGTCTCTTTCTCAAATCTTTCTTTCACTAAAGTTAAGGAGAACATTTCAAGACAGGGCGCCTCCGGATTGTCCGTGACCTATTTAGGACAATTATTGTGGTGAATCATTTTCGGATGGACCCTAAAATCACTAAACCGTATCTTCATTTTTACAAGGAAATATCATTAGGTCCTAGAAATAATATATCAGAAAGAGTCTAGTCCAGTTGACCCAATCAACTATCTGTTTGGTCTTTTTTAGTAAAATATATTAAAGTTTGGTCCTAAAAATTATGGTTTGGTCCTTGGCTGATGTCATGGATGATGTAAATGTAATTGTGTGGTGACAGAAATACCCTTTTGGGGCCACACATATAGACAAAATCACTAAAAAATATCTAATTCTTATATTTACATTCTCTCTCCTCTTTATTTTAAGATTTGTTTTCTCTCTCCCAATTTTTTCAGATCTAGATTCTCTGTTCTTGGTTTTCTTTCTCCGTTTTTACTGATGGTGTTTGATTTTGATGAAGATGATGGTGTTGAGATGAAGATGACAAAGAATCATATAAAGATTATGAAAACGACGAAGATGAAGATGCATTTTTGATTTGTTTGCTACTGTTGAAGATGAAGACGAAGATGAAGATGCGTTTTTGATGTTTCTGTTGGTGTTGAAGACGAAGATGATGAGATATCTGTTTGCTGCTCGTGTTGAAGATCTCGATTTTTTGATGTTTTTCGTGTTGATGATGATTTCTGTTTATTGCTCGTGTTAGAAATCTCGATTTGTTGATATTTTTTGTGTTAATGATGATTTTTTGATGTTTTTTCGTGATGATGATGTTTGCTGCTGCTGTTGAAGACGTCGAAGAAGATGAAGATGATGTTGCTGATGTTTTTATATAGAGTTCATTCCAAACATGAAGTCTGGTTTGTATATGTTTTTATATGGAGTTCATTTCTGGAATGAACTCTGTTTTTTTAGGTTTTTATATGGAGTTCATTTGTGGGAATGAACTCTGTTTTTTTAGGTTTTTATATGGAGTTCATTTCTGGAATGAACTCTGTTTTTTTAAGGTTTTTATATGGAGTTCATTTCTGGAATGAACTCTGTTTTTTTAGGTTTTTTTTATGGTTTTTAGGTGATTTCTGAAAAAATAAGTAGAAATTAAAAGGAGTTCATTTTGAAGAATGAACTGCTAAAAAAAAATTAACACAGAAGGGTATTTTTGTCCAGTTAAATATTTTTAAATAATTATGGACCAAACAGTAAAGGCGTTTGACCAAAGGACTAAACAGACATGGGCCCACCTAAAAAAGGACCAAACGATATTTTTCTCTCATTTTTATCGATACGCACACACCGTACAATTTTGAACTTGTTTTCCAAGAATAGTCTATGTCTTGCAAGCGGAAAATGTTATATGACACTAGAGTTCGGCCTCCGAGTTGACACATTCCCACCAGTATCCATGGTTAATAAAAAATAGATAAACTACTTACTCCCTCTGTTCTCTATTCTATTTTCGTATGTTCTAAAATACTGGCCAACTTTTGCTTATAGTCATATTTTTTAGTCAAGCTTTTTTTTTTAACAAAAAGATCTTTTATTAATATATAACTGTTTGAGGGTGAAAACAGTTTCTGCTGATTTTGGTAATTTCGAGTGTGTGGGTGAGAAACGAGTCTAAACCCTAAACAATGCACTGCAAGGGAGTACTTTGATTCGAGAGATCAATTTGTACAAATCCGGCCTAAACCAAGAAATGACCGTTCCAGACTTGCTTCGGTCACAAAGTGAAGGAGAAGGGTTGATCTAGGGAGGGAAGCGAAGAAAAGGTTGAGACCAGAATAGTTGATTCCGGAAGAGTAGTTGTTTGACGACTTGTATCAGAAAGTGGAAAGCTAACAGATGGGAAAGCTAACAAGTGATTTCTGAGTGTTGTATTTTCCTCCCCAAAACTTGTTCTTTGGTGGAAATAGGTGAGACATATTTATACAAGTCGCAACGAAACGTATCCTGGTCTCGTAAGAAGTGGAAACTGTTGAGTAAATGGAAGAAAGCGGTAACGGGTAACGCCTGGAATTGATGTTTCCATAATGAAGGAAACGTTTCACCATTACTTCTTGTATTTACTAACCACCTCACTCTTATGATACTTTCTTGTAACGGGCGTAGTGTACGCCGCACGCTGTAAACCTCCAGACCAATACTATGATGAGCATCCCCAAGTTTGTGACATGTTTTGATGTCTCGAGCGTTTTCGTGGAAAACGTGTAGCATGTTGCTATTGTTTGGCAAGTTAATATTGAGAGGCTTTCCGGTTTGGTGGTGACTTTCGACGGACGAGATTTCGTATCTTGAGAGGAATGTTAGTCGTGATTGTGGTTACTTTCCGTTGGTAGCCAGTGGCGTGGTCACGGTGCTGGCATGGCTTGCGTATGCTCTTGGCGTGGCTAATTAGGGTTTGGTGCCGTGACCAAAGAATTGGCATAACTAAGTATGTGTCGTGGCCAAAGAGTTGGCAGCGTAGCCAAAGGTTGCCACAAGTCATTTGGCGGCATGTTTGTACGGCTAAGATCTGCATCTCAAGAGGAAGGATAGCCGTTGATTGTTGCAACCTTCCGTTTGGAAGCCAGTGGCATGGAGGCATGGCCAGCATGGCTTTGGCATGGCCAAATTAGGGTTTTGGCACCGTGGCCAAGATATTTCCACAAGTCATTTGGTGGCAAGTTTGCACGACTGAGATCTACATCTCAGGAGGAAGGACAGCCGTTGATTGTTACGACCTTCCGTTTGGAAGCCAGCGGCATGGAGGCATGGACGGCATGGCTTTGGCATGACCAAATTAGATCTTTGGCTTTGGGGCCAAGAGTTGGCACCGTAGCCAAGAGATTGCCACAAGTTGTTTGGTGGAAAGTTTGTACGGCTGAGATATGCATCTCAGGAGGAAGGACAGCCATTGATTGTTGCAACCTTCCATTTGGCAGCCAACGTCCATGGAGGCATGGCTTTGGCATGGTTTAGGTGCGGCCAAGATAGGATTTTGGCATAGTTTTAGGCGCGGCCAAAATTAGGGTTTTGACATAGTTTAGGCGCGGCCAAAATTAGGGCTTGGCGTTGGGACAAAAGTTTCCACGCGTTTGGTGGCGAACTTGGACGGCTGAGATTTGCACCTCACAAGGAAGGGTGGTCGTTGATTGTTGCAACCCTTTGTTTGGCAGCCAGCGGCATGGAGGCATGACTTTGGTGCGGAGGTGCGACTGGCATGGTTGGCATGCCTTTGGCGCGGAGATGTGGCTGGCATGGCATGCCATTGGCACGGTGGTGCGGCTGGCATGGTTGGCATGCCTTTGGCGCGGAGATGTGGCTGGCATGTTATGCCATTGGCACGGTGGTGCGGATGGCATGGTTGGCATGCCTTTGGCGCGGAGTTATGGCTGGCATGGCATGCCATTGGAACGGTGGTGCGGCTGGCATGGTTGGCATGCCTTTGGCGCGGATATGTGGCTGACATGGCATGTCATTGGCACGGTGGTGCGGTTGGCATGGTTTGCATGCCTTTGGCGCGGAGATGTGGCTGGCATGGCATGCCATTGGCACGGTGGTGCGTCTGGCATGGTTTGCATGCCTTTGGCGCGGAGATGTGGCTGGCATGGCATGCCATTGGCAAGGTGGTGCGGCTGGCATGGCTGGCATGCCTTTGGCGCGAGGATATGACTATTATGGTTTAGCATGTCGAAACCCTAGCTTAAAAATGTGGCACACGTGATTGGCACGTTTAGCTAGCATGCGCGACTAGCATGTGTAGAGATGATGCCAGGCAGTACCGATGGCTCTGTCGTGGAGCATGGCATTTACATAAAAAAAGGTACCCCGATACTTTTACGCAGACATGTTGAATGGTTTAATAAATGTGCTAGTGGCGACATTATTACTCAAGTGTGACGTCACTATCTGACTAAGGTTTTACGATTTTAACCCTAAGCTAAAAACCACCATCATCATTAAGTCCCCTGCTTAGCACGGAACAGGGGCATTGTTGCGAGGTAAACATAAGATGGTGACAGACAAAGGCAAAATCGAAACGGCGAATCATGAAAAGATGGTCAGGAAGATCCTTCTAACCTTTTTCGAGAGTGTTTGAGAATCCGTGATTCTTACGTTGGCGGATTTTCTTAAATTCTGCTCGTGGCGCTGCTAGCTAGGCCACGAAATGGTAGAGGCGGTTGCTGGTTGAGATGCAGAATGTTGGCATCGGCCTGGAATGTTGGCATTGGCCTGGAATGGTTGTGCGCCATTCGGGCTAGGCTTGAGAATGTATAACGGAGCCGTTGGAATAGACTCGGCGCACAGTGGAGCCGCTAGCATTGGATTTGCTTGGAATGATCCGTTAGCATTGGGTCGGCTTGGAATGAGCCGTTAGCATTGGTCGGCTTGGGATGAGCCTCTAGTATTGGATCGACTCGGATTTGGAGTGGTGCGGACTGTTGGCTTGGCACGGCGTGGCGCGGACTGTTGGCACCGTGCAACCTGCTATTGCGAGCCTGGTTGCCTCTTTCCATGCGTGGCTTCAAGTAGGAAATCCCTTCCTTATTCAAATTCCAAAAGCGCTGCAGCTATAAAAGGGGACGTGATCCTTCCTCTTCATGTCATGTCGCTGGTTTTGCTCCCGAGTCTCGGGGCTGCGGTGGAGTGGTAGCAGTTAGTGTTTTGACGGGAGATTTCGGCTGTAATGTAGGCTGAGTCTTCGGCTGTAATGTAGGCCCATCTTGTCTGCTCAGCATCCGTTTCTTTTTCTCTTTAGGGTTTCCGCAGTATATATGCCGGTGAATTGTATCATCTCCCTCTTTTCAGTGTAAAGGTTTCTTCTTGTCGAGTCCATATATATTTATTATGTCAATTAGAAGCGGATCATCCTCGAGCCAGCTAGATTTTTCAGTCAAGCGCGCGAGGCCTAACTCTCGTAACAATTCTCCTACCCGGTTCATCCGAGTCAAGAAGATTATACCGGTATGCTTTCGTTGATCAATAGATGTTTCATTGTTTGCTGACGAGTGAAAAAGATTTTCTTCTGTGCAGAGATATCCTGTTGGAGCATGCGTGACTATCGTTGATGAGGATGACTTGGTTTCCCCCCTTCCTTCGAGTCCGATCCTGCCAACCTCTGGAGATCTGGAAAACGCCGATTTAGGTATTTCTTGTCATGAGTATCCTAATGCAGGTTTGTCGTTCGAAATCCGCACGAAGTGTTTATCATCTAACTACCGGAGCGTTGGTGGGTTTCTGGTGCGGAAGGAATTCGTGACTCTTTATACGAAGATATGGAAAAGATACGTCTACACCGCTACCAGGAGTGTGGTGCAACATTGCTCGTATGCCTTGGTTTTTACAGTGAATTGTATCTTGCCTATGGTCGCTGAAATGGAAAGTATATCCATCCGTGCCGTCGTGGAACCAACTATTCAAAAGTGGGAGAACATGGTGTCTACCTGTGAATCCTTGAAGTTCAACGTGAGTTAGTTGCGACATCGTCTTGACATCGTGAAGGTCGACAGATCCGGTATTCTCGCTGATGTTGATCCTGTTGCAAAGACTATTTTTGAAGAGGAGAAGGCTCTGTCCATGGAGTCACAGAAGGTGGAAGAGTCAATTCATAACTTGAAGAGCAGGACCAAAAGGTATCAAAACCTGTTATTTTCTTTCATAACGGCTAGCCAGGCATCTTTCTGCTTCCTTTCACATCTCAGTTATCAAGTTTCTTTTCTTTTGTTTAATTGAAGCAAATCAATAAAATTCTCTTATTTCTTCAAAAAAAAAACGATAAAAAAAAGAGAGAGAGAAAAATACATGCTCTGCCCTAAAGATGATTCTGCGGCAGGTGTTTGAAGGTGGACGGGAAATAAGTAATTTGTCTTACTTGCATAGTAGCATGTGATATTACAATGACAAAAACATGTATAAATTGAAGAAATAATTGACACAAAATTGGTTAAAAAGATCAAAATCAACAATTTCAAGGTGAAAAAAACATCTAGATTTTGATATTGTTTAAATGGATAAAAATGTAAAAATACCCAGGATGTAAACAGTTTCATCCTGCCCATTTTCAAATACTTTTTCTTAATTTTAATTTACACAGGATGCATCCAGTTTCATCCTCGCTATTTTTTAAGTTTAAGCCCGGATGAATCCAGTTTCATCCTTACTATTTTTTCTATGTCAATTTCACCCATACTAATTTTTACACGTCCATTAAAACTATGTTTTAAAAATATTTTGGACAAATGACCCATTTTCCGAAGAATTAAAGCATCGGATTAGGGGAGAATGAGCATTTGGTGGTTACAGAACCAAAATGTGTTACAAATAAAATATATTAAGGTTTAAAACTTAACTGTATAAACTAGTTTGCAAATAAGCTTTAAAAGCAACTTCTCATAAGTGATGGATTCTCCCTAATCGTTATTTCTTAAGGGCATGCATCTATCTATTAATTTGGAAAGGGAACTTACAGTCGGGAACTTGGGATGTGTTTTTTATTTAGGATGTGCCATTTAACAGTCGTGACACGTAAACATAGCTCAACCAAAGATTTGAATAATTGCACTACGCAGCGTCAGCTTTAAAAGATTCTCCGCTATTTACGATTTGGATTAAAACGCGGATGGCAGTACATCGTTGTTCACGCTCTTCATTGTTTATCGTGGCAGTACAACGTTGTTCACTACTAGGCCATAGATGGTGACCCACCGACTGTTGTCAACATATTCTTCTTCTTCTCACAAATTGGTGTGCCTCTCCGTGGATTGATAAGAGGTGGGTTTGGTCTCACCTATTGTGAGTCTGCGGAGTTTTTTGGTTGTTTATTTCATGGTTCGTCCATCTTTTTCATTTTTTTTCCTTCTTCTACGAAAGAAAGAATTTATGAGAATAGAGACGAAGAGTACGAGCATTTACAAGAGGTAATGACAAAACTTTGTATCATTACACACAGACCATATATTCCTACTTATCTTCAAAGAATCTTCGACGTCTTTCCAGCCATGAAGCCCATATGAAGCTGTAGCATAATGATTGACCATAAGTCTCATCTATCACAAGCATCAACTGTTCATGTTGGGTTCCTCTCAAACGACTTGGTTCACCATAATAAATGGTTTAGTAGCTGTTAAGTACTTGGTTTAGGTATGCATGATGGTGAGTTTGTGGTTATAGATACACCTGGGTCGGTTGATGAATGATGACAGTTTTGAGAGGTAAAAACAACAACAGGTTTCTTCTAGTTGAGTGGTGATAGCGCAACACTTATCCGCAACGTGATACCATGAATTAACCGAGACGAAATAATAAACAATAAGAGATGGATGCAAGTCCGAATGAGGGGAATTAAGTCACATGGTACTCTGTATGAAGAGTTTCTGGAAGATTACTGCACACTACAGCCTTTGGAAGACAAAAATTGCAACACATTTATGTAGAATTATGGTCGAACACTGAGACCTTTGGCTTTGGGTAAAAGTGAAAAATATTTAATGGTCCAGATTTCTGTTTGGTCTACGATGTTGGATATTAGGGTTAATTAGTTAACTTGTTGTAGTAATAGAATTTGCACATTTTTTAATGCATGAAAAAACTCAACTAGTGAATTTGTTTATCCGTCCAGATCTATAAACAAAGGGGTTCAACAACCATAAACTTTTGGATCGTAAATAATATAACAAAGTAATCATTTACGTATATGTTTTGTGCCTACAATTAGAAATGATGAGACAATTTGTTTAAATTTTCAGTATCAACGTTAACAGTATCTGTTGAATGCCTGTTGAGTTATCGGGAATACAATATTCAACATAAACAAGGATTGTGCTGGGAAATTTTGGCAAGAAAATTCCGATAACTATCACACCAAGCCCTTTAAACTGTCACTTAAAACTGAAATATATAAAAGCCTGCGCATCGCCAAGCCATCATCACTGTTCACTGATCAAGGATATACCTCAATAAGGGAACGAAACCCAGAAATTGGAGTTATCTTATAGTCCGTAAAACCCGACTCCAGGAAAATTTTCTCCCATTCTTTTTCCGTTCTTTCTTTACCACCAAACATAGTCATCATCACCATATCGAACATTAGTTGGGTTTTAGTAGTTATTGGCTTATTTTCTTTTTTGTTCTTGTGCTCTTCGACCACAGCATCTATTATAATCACCTTACCTCCCTGCTCCCTGGACGGAATTGCTTCTCCGCATTTCTTAAGTATTTTTACGCACTCCTTATCAGTCCAATTATGAAGCGTAAACTGCCAATTATTATAACCTTGGTTATTATATCAATTAATTAATCAAATGTTCAATGATTAATGAGTTAATTCTAGATGTATATATACCTTCAATAGAATTGCGTCGGCATGAGGGATGGACTCAAACATATCACCAGCAACGAACTGTAAGTTGTTTGACAACTTCCCTGCATGAGGTGAGTTTGCAACCACATGTGGAAAGTCGAGAACATTGCATTTCAGATGCGGGAAGGCTTCAATAATGACTTGCGAAGCAGCCCCTGTCCCACCTCCTACATCAATCAAAGATTTCAAATTCTGGAATACCTTTTTACCCTCGTCCACAACTACACTCATCAACAAGCGAGAGTCATTAGCCATCATACTACAGAAGTTCTTGTTAAGCTCAGAGTCGCGCTCCAAGAAATTCCAGAAAGCCACACCATGACTAGCCTCGAATGCTGTTAATAATTCGCTTTCTTTGAAACTTGAGCTCAAGGAAAGAAAAGGTGTTAGCACGAAAGGATCCACCACAGTGAGCACAAAGGGTGACAATGTAAATCTAGTATTATCATCTTTTAGTAAGAGCTTTGAAGATGGGGTGAGCAAATATCCTTCCTCTTCACTTTCATTAATTTTTTGTGTGGTAAAAAACCCGGAGTGAACCAAAAAGCGCATGAGACGTTGGACCGAATCAGTTTTTGTCAATGGTATAGAGAGATTGTCTACGAGGCTCGAGAGAGTGATGGGTACTTGGCCATGGTTGTGGATAATGTCTGGTATGCCTAATTGAACAGCACATTTCAGGGACATGCAGCTTACATAACTATAAACATGGTTATAGACGTGAGCTTGTGCTAGCATCAGCTCATTATTCTCCTCGCTTTGACTAGTAAACTCCATCGCAAAATAAGTACTGCAAGTGGGCTTAGAAACAAAGATTAGTACTGTTTTTTTTTTGTAGAGAAAGCCACGCTAAAGAATGGGAAAATAATGATATTCGAAGATTGTTTTGGTGGTTTAATACTTTAATGTGGAAATTAGGTATGGAAGAGAGGGGGAATTTTTCAGAGATAAGAAGTGAAGAAAAGTATTCAGAGGCAGAGTGGTTTATATAGGTTAAGAGTCCCAGGCCCGTACCTAATGTTAGGCAGGATAGGCAGCCGCCTTGGGCCCCCAAAGCCTAGAGCCCCCAAAAAATATTCTCGTGTATATATGTTGCTGTGTACCGCCGATCAGGATAAGAAATAAAAGGACTGCAGTTTTGGACATAAGCCCAACAAAGAAAAACAATTATCATTATCTTTGGACTTTGGCCTACATTTATTATCCAAGATTCATTAAGTAAAAAAAGTAAAAAATACCCAAAGATCCCATTTAGGAATCACTTTATCGAAACCGTTCGTCTCTTCCTCTCTCGTCATTCTCAGTCTCTGCCCTCTGGTAAGTTTTATTCATCAATGATCAGTCATCATTCAGTACTATTATCTACTTATTTTTTTTCTAATTTTATGTTTAAGATCTGGAACGAACAATATTGTTGATGTGGGTATTGATTTCTTAAGATTATTAATAGATATTACTATATTAGTAATTTTATTCAATTGCTAGTTAGGGTTTCACGATGATTAAAGGAGGAGAAGGAATTAAACAATATAATTGGTGTTGTTTTGTTAATTTTTTTTATTTTGGTTGTTTAATTTCAATTTTAATTCTTCTTTGAATTTCGGTGTTATGGTTTAATAGTGCGGTGCAAATTATGATGTGAATGATGATATTGGGTTTACAAATTACTGTCAAAGATCACCCATTTTTAAACCAGGATTTTTGAATTTAGCTGAAATGCTATCCAATTGAATTTTGATTTTTCCTTTTTTTCCTGTGTAGGCTGTGAAGTAACAGAATACAAGAGTGGATTAACTACCAAGTTCTATGACTCGTAGGAAAACAAAATACCAGAGTGGTGCTTTCAAAGCTAAGAAAAGAAAAAGAATAGAGCAGCTTAAAAGTTCTTTAAGAGGATCGATAAACAAATATTTGGCTCGAACAAGTGATAGTGTTGGATTTCCGAAAAGAATAAGTGAAAGTGATGGTCCTGCAGCAGCAGAAACAATGAATGACATTAACAGTGATGAAGAATATGCAAATTTGGTTAGTGAAATGGAGAAATAAGATGGTTTGCTCAATGGTGGTAGTAGTAGTGGTGGTCTTAGTGGATATAATCAGAATGTGCAAGGTGAAGAATTGTTACAGCCAACTATAAATGAGAGTGAACACGGGAACGACGAAGTGCAGAATGAAGAGTACGGAACATTTATGATCCAGGAAATTGGAACTTCATTGACCAACATTTCAGAGATTTTTTGGTAGAAAAGGGTCCCATCAGAGTAAGTAAAAATGTCCAATATCCTTACAATGAACATCGTAGACAATTCTCTAATCGTCATTATAAACGAAAAATGAGTAATGGGGAAAGGGTTGATAGGAGATGGCTAATATATTCAACTGTTAGGGATCGCGTGTTCTGTTTTAGTTGCAAATTGTTTAAGGGAGATGGGGTTGATTGTCAGTTGGATACCATTGGCTCTAATGATCGGCATAATCTTGATAAAAAACTTAGACAGCATGATACCTGCCGTATAGTATTAACCTTCTTATTGAACTCAATCTTTACATACAATAATTGAATCCAAATGCTCGCTAGTCACCACATATACTTCGGCTCACACTTGAGAATCCGAGAGAGCTGTGCCCTCATAAACCTATTGTCGTTCTTTTGTTCCCTCCAATCTAATCGACATGTGTTTAATTTTTTAACTAACACAAATGTTTATTTTTTTGACTAACACAAATTATAGTTTGGAAAAAATATTGTGTACTAACACAACGATTTTTTAAAAAGAGAAGATATACTTACACTTCTTATTGAAATATGACATGTATGCAAGAAGTCTTGGTGACAGCAAACAAAAGACCACCTAGTTGTCCGTGTAGTTTACATAAGGAATAGATAAACTAAAGATTGTAATATTAAAATAGGGATGTTTTGTGTTTCGTCCCCCAAAAATTGTTAATTTATATTACTTCTCCCCAAAAAATTAATTATTACTTCTCCCCAAAAAATTAATTAGCGATACCTCATGTCGTTACTTCTTCCATCTTAGGCTTCTTAGCTAACTTAGCAATAGTGCACGAATGGGGGGACGATCTTTTTTGGACGATCTTTTCTGGACTGACTACCTAAAATACCCCTATACAACATGAGTGTAGTTTGAGAAATTCCCCAAAGTATTTATATATTTTTCACGCATGCATCATTGCTAAGTAAGCTAACTGTAATTGGATGGACAAAGTAATTACGAGTGTGTTGATGGTGGATTTTTGACGAAGGTGTTATACGTAAAATCACATTGAAAATTATGTATTTCTGATCATATCAGAATGCATCATAGGTTATGTCTTCGCTTTTCGAAAGAGAAACGAATTGTTGTACCATGACCTTTATACATGACGGCAGTATCAGAGCCGCTTGCTTAAGAGCTCTCGATATTCCATATGTCTCATACCGAGCAATTCAGTATCCTTTCAACATGTGCAATACATTTGAAAGATGTCTGGTGTATGAACTTTCCCGGAATAATATATGATGTTGATCACAGCATGTCTAAACGCTCCTAGACATACTACATGCTAGTATATAGCCACAAATTAATTAAATCTAGTTGTCAGATTCATCGGTCGAATTCCTAGATAATACTGAAATCTAGTCACAGTAATTCCTAGATAAAATACAGTAATAAAACCCTGATATTTACTTACTCCGATCCATGGCTCTTCTCGGCTGAATTCCATGTAATAGTAATAAATATCCACCTTTCGGGCATTTTTGGCAACCCCGATTAAACCTAAAACAAAAGGAGCGGGTTCCTTTGATAATAATGCTTAAGGAGCATCCAGAAACATGGAAGAACTAGGATTAGAAGTTTGATCAAAGAAATAAAGGGAAGAGAGAGAAAATATTAATATAATAAAACATAGGTAAATCGTGGGGTGGGGCCCACACGACTGGCTGGATATCCCTGCGCCGGTTTTGGCAGATCCCCCACTCCTTTTCCTTATTTTTTTTGTTATTCTATTACTATTAGGGTTTCCTCTTTTAAGGACTTCCTCTTTCTATCAAAACTCCTGAAACTTCCATACTTCTCCATGAACCATGTGGTTAGCAAAGCAAGTGGTCCCGCAACCATTATAACTTGTCTTTTTACCATCATGAGAAATATCAGAATAAGATTTTCAAAATATTTTTAATGGTGATCCTTCCACCACTATTAAGAGTTTCAGTTAAACTCAAATTCTTCATAAAATGATGAAATAATGCTCGATGTACTATCACAAAATAACAAAATTCTCATGATTGGTCTGCGGACAGCATGGAGACACGGGCATGCCACCATCACCGGTCATGGTCGACCCTTTGGCTTGCAAAAGCCGGTCCCACCTCTTTTGATAATTTTTTGACCTAATTAGTCGTCCATAGTTCACATTTGATTCCTTCATGCAACTGGGAATGGTCATCCATACACCATCATATGGTCCCACGACCACCAATGGACGATTCCACACCGTCTTGGTCGGTCCCCTCTCTTTCCATAATTAAGTTGTACTACCTAAATCTCAGTCAAGCGCAATTTCAACAATGGTTAAACATCAATAAATCATTCTTTCACCAACTTCTCTGCAAAGGAGTTTAGTAAATACTCAGTCTAGCATCCGGACACTACCTGGTAGACACCTCTTTCATCCATTTGTTGATTCTCAATTGATCAATCCATTGATCATCCAATGATCATAATTAAGGTTTTGAACTAATGTTCTATCTATCATATTTTTGAATAGGTTCAAACACCAACATTTTAATATTGATCTAGCAATCAATATCTTAGTTAATTAAGTAATATTCGATTAATATTTTTAATTTATATTTTATTAGGCCTTGTTGTCAATTATTCATGGATCTAGCAGTATTTGCTCTAACTGGCAATACTTACTCTAATCATCAATACTCCATATGTCAATGCCATATTTGTTTCAGCTAGCAATGAGTCACGTCCAACAACGTTCAAAACCGCCACTTCTGCCAATATTTATTCAAATATCAATATTTGATTTCTTTACAGAGCAATGTTCCTCATATTGATCCGGCTATTAATATTTGAGTCGCAGTATTTCTCATGTTATTTCAGCTATCAACTTTTAATAATTTCATATTAATTCATCTATCATTATTTTATTGGTTTGTAAGTCGACCATCATTTTAATATTATAATCTTTCCTCGCCATTCGTCTGACTCATGATACATGGATTGAGAAAGGTCTTTTATGATCATTCAACAATGATTATTTTCATAAGTGCTCGGTACATCAACATAATGGTTTATGATCGATCCAGCAATCCCATAATACCATGACTAAGTCGTTCGAGTATCATTACTTCTTCGACTATCATAATGATATGTCATGGTAACTCAACATGGTCTGCAGAGCATGTTGTTGTTTTAACATTTCATGCTTCATATATCCATCTGTTTTAGTATGAATGAACACGACGTGGTTCTTTGGAAATGCAACAGAACCAAGCATGCGCAAAATTATTTGTTTTTCATTCCTATGGGATTAACCAGAAACCTGGGCCTAGACAGTTCAGTGTTGTTGTTCGTTATAGACTTTGGATTCCTATTTGTGAAGAAGGAGGTGTGTGCCCCAGCTGTGATAGGGATGTGGATACTTTTGGAGACTATGCTTTAAATTGTGCTTATGAGGTTGGTATTAAATTCAGACATGACCTCGTATGAGTCACCTACACTTATATTGTTATAAAGTAGGTATTCCAGTTAGGAAAGAAGTTTCCTTAGGTTTTATTTCGAACGATGGTTTGGCCTTGAGACCAACAGATATTCTGGTGTATAATTGGGATAATGGGCGTGGCGTATGCATGAATGTAACTGGTGTCTCTCCTTTTACATGTGGTGATGTTCGTACTTTTGTTCCCGGTCAAGCAATCCTTGGGTGAAGTCGGTAGTGACACTATAGATTTTCTAAAGAGGATGTGTAATCATATGACTAATCACCATGCGAATGTTAATATGGGGGAGTTCGTTTTTCACAGGATAGGGGTTGTCATTCAGAAGGGGATTGGAGCCCACCTTGTTGCTCGGCTTCTTTACAATTTCTCGGAATTCCTCTTTTCCTGATTATATGATGCTAATTACAAGATTGGCAGTTCTATGTTTTATAGAGTAGGTGTGGCTATCCAGAACGGTATATGATAAGATCACGTTTTATGGAATATGTCAACGGTGTTGACCCGATGTGTCACTCAGGCATATATGATCCTTTATACGTGTCAAGTCTCTCAAGATTTTGGAAGCCACCCTGGCTAGCAACTGAAGGGCGCAGCGAGCGTACAAGGCTGATGGAGGCACAAGGCATTGGATAAAAACTAATTATTTATTACTAGAGATAATATATTTATTTAGGTATTTTATTATATTTTAAGTATTTAATTATTTTTTTTAAATTTTATATTTGTTTGGAATAGTATTTTAGGAGTAGTATTGTTTTCTTATTTTCCAAGTAATATAACATATAAATAGGCCTTATCAGTTGATTAATTTTACACAATAAAATTATTAAGCAAATTGCTACCCTTTGGTTTATTGATTACTTTGAATCATGACCTTTTGAGCTTGAGCTGCTGGCCGTTGAATAAGAAACAAATCCTATCCCACTTCCGCGACTACTACATCATCACCATTAGCACCTCCACTTTCGCTTCCATCCACCAACAATATCCATCAATATTAAAAAAAAGAAAAAGAGAAGAAAAAGAAAATCATCACCTGCTTGTTTTGATGGACATATCAAGATAACTGGAAGGCTTTATCTTTATTCAGGAAGCAACAAGTTTCATTGTGCTCAAGGATCACTAATCTCCAACGAAGCATTTGATGACTTGGTCAGGTGAATCCATATAATTATTGGTTAAATTTTATTTGGCATTGTGTAGGTATTCGTCTTCCACCATTTACGACCATCAATACCTTCCGCCATACGACCATTTGAAAAAGAGTGGGTATAACAACCACACCCAATATTTCGATTAGCAATCTGTATGGACTAATTTTAATATACTTTTTAGAAAATCAACTAGACAATCAGACTCAATCTAGAGAAAAGTATATCGAGGAGTTAATATCTCTCTGTTGATGGTGGTTTTTAGCCTAGTGTTAAAATCGTAATACCTTGCATCTAACTTGACGCCACTACCACCACTAACACATTTATTGAACCATTCAAACACGCCTACGTAAAATTACCGGGGTACCTTTTATATATATATATATGTGTGCTATACTCCACGACAGAACACTCAGTACTGGCTGGCATCATCTCCGCACATGCCAGCCGCGCATACTAGCCAAGTGTGCTAATCACACATACCGCATATTTAATTAGGGTTTCAACACGCTAAACCCTAATTCCACATCTCCGCGCCAAGGCATGCCAACCATGCCAGCCGCACCACATGTGCCAATGGCATGCCATGCCAGCCACATCTCCGCGCCAAGGCATGCCAACCGTGCCAGCCGCACCACATTTGCCAATGGCATGCCATTCCAGCCACATCTCCGCGCCAAGGCATGCCAACCGTGCCAGCCGCACCACATGTGCCAATGGCATGCTGTGTCAGCCACAGCTCCGCGCCAAGGAATGTCAACCATGCTAGCCGCACCACATGTGCGAATGGCATGTCGTGCCAGCCACATCTCCGCGCCAAGGCATGCCAACCATGCAAGCCATGCCGTCCCTACCACATGTCGTTGGCTGCCAAACGAAGGGTTGCAACAATCAACGGCTACCCTTCCATCTGAGATGCATATCTCAGCCGTCCAAGTTCGCCACCTAACGCATGGAAACTTCCGGCCCAAGGCCAAACATCACGGTTTTTCCAAAAATCTAATTTTGGTCGCGCCTAAAATATGCCAAAGGCATGATGGCCCTACCACATGCCGTTGGATGCCAAACAAAGGGTTGCAACAATCAACGGCTACCCTTCCATCTGAGTTGCAGATCTCAACCGTCCAAGTTCGCTACTTAACGCATGACAACTTCCGACCCAAGGCCAAACATCACGGTTTTGCTAAAACCCTAATTTTGGTCGCGCCTAAAATATGCCAAAGCCATGCCGTCCCTACCACATGCCTCTGGCTGCCAAAATAAGGGTTGCAACAATCAACGACCACCCTTCCTCCTGAGATGCAAATTTCAGCCATACAAACTCGCCACCAAACGATTTGCGGCAATCTCTTGGCCACGGCGCCAATTCTTGGCCATGACGCCAAAACCCTAATTTGGTCGTGCCAAGAGCATGCACGCACTGCAACCATGCTGCTGGTTTCCATACGGAGGGTTGCAACAATCAACGACTGCCTTTCCTCCTGAGATACAAATATCAGCCATACAAACTTGCCTCCAAACGATTTGTGGCAACCTCTTGGCCACGGCGCTAATTCTTAGCCACGGTGCCGAAACCCTAATTTGGTCGTTCCAAGAGCATGCAAGCGCTGCAACCACGCCGCTAGTTTCCAAAAGAAGGGTTGCAACAATCTACAACTACCCTTCTTCCCGAGATGTAGATCTCATACGTACAAACCTACCACCAAACGAATTGTGGAAATATCTTGGCTGCGATGCTAAATCTTGGTCATAGAACCAACTTGGCTGCGATGCCAACTCTCTGGTCACGACACCAACCTGGCTACGATGCCTATTGTTTGGTCACGACACCAACTTGGTTATAAACGCCATATCCTTTGGACACGCCACACGTAGAAACATGCTACACGTTTTTCTACGAAAACAATCGAGACATCAAAACATGTCACAAACTGGAGGATGCTCATTAGGGTATTGTTTTGGTGGTTTACAACGTGTGGCATACACTACGCCCGTTACGAGAAAGTGTCATAAGAATGAGGCGGTTAGTAAATAAAAAGAGTAATGGTGAAACGTTTCCTTCATTATGGAAACATCAATTCCAAGCATTACCCTTTACCGTTTACTTCCATTTACTCAAACCGTTTCCAATTCTTACGAGACCAGGGTACGTTTCGTTGCGACTTGTATAAATAGGTATCACCTATTTCCACCAGACAAAAAGTTTTGGTCAGGAGCAGACAACACTCAGAAACCATTTGTTAGCTTTCCCATCTGTTAGCTTTCCAATTTCTCATACAACTCGTCGAACAACTACTCTTCCAGAATCAACTATTCTGGTCTCAACACTCTCTTCTCTTACCTCCCCAAAACCAACCCTTCTCCTTCACTTTGTGACCGAAGCAAGTCTGGAACGAATATTTCTTGGTTTAGGACGGATTTGTACAGATTGATCTCTCGAATCTAAAGTAATCCCGTGCAGTACATTGTTTAGGGTTTAGAATCGTTTCTCACCCACTCACGTGAAATTATCGAAATCAGCAGAAACCGTTTTCACCCTCAAACAATTGGCGACCACAGTAGGAGATTAATCTCTCGGTTACAATATCAACTTTCAATTCCTGATTTCATCTTTCAAACACCGATCTCAAGATAGTAGAAGCAAAAAAAAAAAATCCGCTCGGAAATCAATGGCTCAATTATCAGCTATTACACGACAAGGAGTGACTGGGGACTTCTCGCGATCACGGCGGCGCTTCCCACAAAACTCGGACTTGCACCCGGGAAATCCAGTTCCATTAGGAGATCCAAAAAACCTAGTAAGTCTTGTTAGGCAAAATACATGGTCTACTACTTCAAATCTTCACAGAGATGATAAAAACCGATAACCATATTGCTCCCATGTTTCATTTCATGCTTTCTACTGTCGCACAACATTCACAATTCCATAGCTTTCCCGGGGTACTTATGCTACTTACAGTCATAACCAAAACAACATTATTCTAAAACAATTCATTCCACGAGAATAATCCAAAACCCTCGTAGATAACAGTTATCTATCAATTCAAATAAAACCATAAACCAGGCGCTTTGTTTTCCTTTCAAAAAAAAAAGAGGAGAGCCAACCCCTTTTATAGGCATAGCACTTTTGGAATTTGAATAAGGAAAGGATTTCCTATCTGAGCTACGTATGGAAAGAGACAACTGGGCACGCAAGAACAAGCCTCACGGTGAACAACAGTCCGCGCCACGCCAAGCCAGCGCCGTGCCAAGCCAACAATCCGCGACATGCCAAGCCGACAGTCCGCACCATGCCCAGTCAATAGTCCGCGCCATACCAAATCCAAGCCAGCGCCTATTCCAAGACGATCCAGCGCTAGCATCTTGCATCCTTACAACACTAACATCTTGCATCTTTCCAGCGCCATTTTCTCCGCTCCACAACCATCCAAAGAATCGCCATCCTCACCCTTCGAAACAACGCCATGGCTCCAGCACTCCGTGATCAAAGCCGCACCATCTCTGCACGATACACCTACAATCACCAGAACCAGAGCCGCTTCCGCCACCCCAACGTTTCTTCAAGTATGACAGCTCCAACCGTCACCAGAGACGCTGCTACTCCACCATCAAGGCAAGATACTGGAACAGTCTGAAGAAGCCGACCTCCTTTTACCACTATTGATTTGATGAAAAGATAAAAGGTTCTCGTAAGGCTCAGACAGACAAGTTATAACTCGGAAAGAGATACATGTTTCCTCAAGACACTGACGGAGCGGCCACCATAAGAGTCACGTCAACCCAAGAGGGAGCTGACAAGGAATACTTTAAACATCCGGCGCAGGACGTGCATTTAGATGAAGGGGCTCGCGTTGATCTTGAACGCCAGTAGAAGGGAATCAGTAATCCAATTTCATCAGACGTAAAGATCAGGAACGACTTCTCCAAAATATGGGCAAAGGAAATCAACAACCCTCCTGAATTCACAAAGACTCTCTTCCCGTCAGGAGGTGCATGATTTTCGGGGACTTCGCCGACAAAATCGTGCAGTCTATGATGAAACAGTCATGTGAGATTCTATATTTCTCCAAGGCATAGCGTCAAGACTTATTTTCATCCCTCAACCGCACTGCATCAGGAAAGCAGCTGTTTCCAGCCAGGGAAGCCGTTACCAATCCCCAACATCTCCTGGAAAGCACGATCGATAGATGAAACTGGGGACTCTAAACCGCTGTTCATTTGAGGGATGTCGAGTTTGACAGAACGCTAAGTGACGCAGTCTCTGGCTTCAACATTGTAACCGTCGAGGCTCTGAGAGTTTCAAGGCGCCTTTTTGACGTTCTCTCCAGAAGGGGCTCCGCTTCAATTTTCTCCAGCAGCCGCTCCGATTCAGCAGCCTCTACACTTAAACGTTCGCTCCAACAGCCGCTCCGCTTCAGCGTTATCTCCATAAGCTGCTCCAAGATCCGAAGCAGTATTTGGCTCCTTAAGTTTCAACATCTTATCCAAGAGACGAAGCCGCTTCAACACCACTCCTCCTGCAAAGGGTCGTGCCACCACACTCCCCATGTCAAAGATCATGATCGCATCCATCCAATCTTCGTAGTCATGGCCACCTTTTGATCCATCCCGCCAAAACTCGTGACCATGGACAGTCTTCTCGCTTACGCATCCATCCAATCCTTTTACTTCCATGGATGCCCATACAATTCTAGCCAACCTACTTTGTTTCCACGACAATGTAGTCTCTTCTGATTACATCTGCTACCAAGAACTGTTGTCGCTCATTATTTGATACCATCCAGAGCATCACCGCAACAACAATCACTACAAAGGTAACACGTACTCATCCATATTTTAGTTTCACGTGGAAGAAGTAATAAAATCACAAATACGAACGCACGATGGTGATGTCTTTATCATGGTCAACCCACTGACCATACAAGATGGAAAAATGTAAACCATACTTGGGGACTGAGGATCTACACAGAATCCTTTCACTGTCAAAGATCAGAAGACACAGTCAACCAAAAGGCCATAACCACACAAGGTGATCTACTCTTCAAGGGTGTAGCGCAAGAATATCATCACCTCTCTGTCTAGAAGACTCCTTCAACACTTTACGAGGTCGCGGTGGATCCCAATCCTGCTCAGAGGAAAACAATTTCAAAAACTAAAGAAAAATGTGACTGGGGACTGCTCATCGCAGTCCATCCCGACGACCATCAAAGACTGATGAGATAACTCCAGAAACGCGGCTGAAACATTTTCTTGAAAAAATAAAGGGAGCCACGATAAACAACATAACTCTCTCATTCCTTCCTCTTCGCTATCCAGAATATTTCGTCCATATGCATCCCAGCGTCACATCCAGAAGAGTACAATAAGCTTGTATCACATCCCGTGGACATGGATTCAAGGCGATACAATGAATGTAGGTTACACATGGGGACTACCAGCATGAGACATCACTCCCCTCAACCTGGTTATTTCTGATTTCAACATCACTGCTGAAGTTTTACGAGCCGCGGGAATTTCTCAACATGAAGTCGTACATGTGCATCGAAAATTCCAAAAGCACGCCACAAAGATACACTCACATATTCGGCCATGCCATCAGATCTAACAGAAATATAACTAGGGACTGCTTACGTCATCCCATTCCATACGATAGTCCAAGATTCAGAAGCTGGTTCGAAAGATGTCTATTGGAACAAAGTCCTTGAAGACTTGATAGCAACACATCGGCAACAAAGTGTCATCCTGCGTTCTCGGAAGATTTCTACCATACAATCATCCAAAACATATCAATCATCGCGATCAAAATGTCCAGACACTGAACAACCTAAAGTCAAGGATGGACCGACAGCGCAATAACAATATCCAAGATTAGCCCTAACATGATCGTCGCCGAGCATATATTTTGGAATCCACTGGAGAATTCAGTGTAGTTTTGGTAAATTTTGGAATCCACTGGAGAGACACTGCAGACGAAATTACAGATCCAGACGAGCAACAGAAGAGGGTCGATACCTCTTTTCATGCGGACGGAGTTTCTAGAGTTCGAACAAAATTAAGATTCCTCCTTGCTCCATGAACCGGAATGGGTGACTAGGCGCGACTATGCCACCTCGGGCCCGCAACATTCCTCATGAATTCTTCCTGAATTTTACTGTCGAGCTGTTTTCACCTCTCGAACGAGCTCAAAACCTAAATATTCCCGCTTAGGAAAATAAGAAATTATTTTTCGTTCAGAATGGAGGGGCGGACCATCAAAATCCTAGTCCGTACGATAATTCTACAGCGATTCTAGTAAAGGGCGCTAATTAGGTTTTCGGCATGCCAAACCCTAATTTAGACAAAGTTCCATCATTTCACGGAACTGAAACCGGTCGTCATCCTTCCACGGAACTGAAGCCAGTCGTCATCCTTCTGAGGAACTCAACATAGCTCCACTCCAAGCCGCGCAATGCAAGCGGCTCCATTCCAAGCCGACCAATGCTGACGGCTCCATTCCAAGCCGACCAATGCTAACGGCTCCCTTCCAAACCGATACCAAAAATCTGCATCCCGTCCAGCAATCGTCTCTACCACTCCGCGGCCTAACCTGCAATGCCACGAGCAGAATTTTCGCAAAGACGCCAAATGCAAGGATCATGGATTCTCCTTATTTCTCGAAAAAGGTTAGACAAATCTTCCTGACCATCTTTCATGACTTGCATTTCGTTTTTGTCCTCGTCTGTCACCATCTTATGCTTACCTCGCAACAATGCCCCTGTTCCGAGCTAAGCAGGGGACTTAATGTTGATGGTGGTTTTTATCCTAGGGTTAAAATTGTAAAATCTTGCATCTGACATGACGCCACTACCACCACTAACATATTTATTGAACCATTCAAACACGCTTACGTAAAATTACCTGGGTACCTTTTTTTATATATATGTGTGGTATACTCCATGGCAGAACACTCAGTACTGGATGGCATCATCTCCGCGCATGCTAGCCAAGCATGCCAATCAGACATACCTCATATTTAATTAGGGTTTCAACATGCTAAACCCTAATTCCACATCTTCGCGCCAAGGCATGCCAACCATGCCATCCGCACCACATTAGCCAATGGCATGCCATGCCAGCCACATCTCCGCGCCAAGGCATGCCAACAGTGCCAGCCGCACCACATGTGTCATGGGCATGCCATGCTATCCACATCTCCTCGCCAAGGCAAGCCAACCGTGTAAGCCGCACCGCATGTGCCAATGGCATGTCGTGCCAGCCACACCTCCGCGCCAAGGCATGCCAACCCTTCTAGCCGCACCACATGTGTGAATGGCATGCCTTTCCAGCCACATATCCGCTCCAAGGAATGCCAACCATGCCAGCCGCACCACATGTGCCAATGGCATGTCGTCCCTGACACATCTCCACGCCAAGGAATGCCAACCATTCCAGCCACATCTCCGCGCCAACGCATGCCAACCATGCCATCCGCACCACATGTGCCAATGGCATGCCGTGCCAGCCACATCTCCGCGCCAAGGCATGCCAACCATGCCAGCCGCACGACATGTTCCAATGGCATACCGTGCCAGACACATCTCCGCGCCAAGGCATGCCGATCATGACAGTCGTACCACATGTGCCATGGCATGCGGTGCCAGCCACACCTCCATGCCAAGGCATGCCAACCATGCCACATGTGCGATTAGCATGCCGTGCCAGCCACATCTCCGCGCCAAGATGTGTCAACCATGCCAGACGCACCACATGTGCCAATGGCATGCCGTGCAAGCCATATCTGAGCGCCAAGGCATGCAAACCATGCCAGCTGCACGACATCCGCCAATGGCATGCCGTTCCATCCACATCACCGCGCCAAGGCATGCCAACCATGCCAGCCGCACCACATGTGCCAATGGCATGCCGTGCCAGACACATCTCCACGCCAAGGAATGCCAACCATGCTAGCCGCACCACATGTGCCAATGGCATGTAGTGCCAGCCACATCTCCGCGCCAAGGCATGCCAACCATGCCATCTGCACCACATGTGCCAATGGCATGCCTTGCCAGCCACATATCCGCTCCAAGGCATGCCAACCATGCTAGTCGCACGAAATGTGCAAATGGCATGCCGTGCCAGCCACATCTCTGCGCCAAGGCATGCCAATCATGCCAGCCGCACCACATGTGCCAATGACATGCCGTGCCAGCCACACCTCCATGCTAAGGCATGCCAACCATGCCACATGTGAGATTGGCATGCCGTGCCAGCCACATATCCGCGCCAATACGTGCCAACCATGCCAGCCGCACTGGTAGGCCTCAAAGATATTATATTTGAATGCAAATTGGTCCCCGGCAGTGGCGCCAAAAACTTAGTGGGCCCGGAGGAGTGTGAAAATTAAGCGCAATAAAAACGCGGGCCTACAGTAATACCGCAAGTGCACGGTCGTCGGTTGTAGCTCGTGCAAGTACGGGTCGATCCACAGAGACTGGGTGTGTTTGGAGTTTTCTAGCTATTTTGGGTTTCTAAATTGCTATTGGGCTATGAATAATCAATGGGCTTTTGAGTCCTAATGGGTTATGAATACCCTTGGAATCAGGTTGGGCTTTCAGTGGTTTTGATGGGCTGAACTTGGGTTCAGTTGGTTTCTGATGTGAATTGAACTGGGCTTGGCTTCAGTGAACTAATTTGAGCTTTGGGCTCAACAGTTCAACTGTGAATTGGGCTCAGCTTTTGGAATTACCAGTGAGTGGGCTTTGAACCTGGGCTTTTAGCCTTTGGTTTCAATGAACTGAACTTGGGCTCAGTGTTGAAGTGAGCTTTGGGCTCAGTTGGCTTGTATGAGGATCTGGGCTTGACAGTGACAAGCCTTAGCCTGGAAAGTGAACTGTGACTGGGCCTTAACCTGAACTGTGGTCTGATGATCCTAATGAACTGCACAGCAGGGGAAAGAAAGCTGCAGCAGCAGCACAAGCAGTGGAAGGGAGGCAGCAGCAGCAGGGTAATGCAGGCTGCTCAGGGAAGCATAACAGGGCAAAACAAGGCAATGAAGAAAGAAGAGATGGCAGTGAAGCAAAGACAATGGAGAAAATTTACAATGGAAGCAACACAGAGCAACACAGGGCAAAAGCAACACAGGGCAAAAGCAATATGAGAAGGTGACAGAACACAGCAACTACAAGCAAAGAACAATGCAAATGAACCAAGGCCTAAGCCAAGGGCAGGGGAGATGGTGAAGCTAACAGCGATAATGCAAGGCCAAGGCAGTGGCTCTATGCATACAAATGGAATGGGAAGAGAATTAGCTTGCTATGAGCACTAATTTCTCCCATTGCTCAATCATAACAATGCATCCTAAGCATACAAATGGAATGGAAATAGAATTAGCTTGCTATGAGCACTAATTTCTCCCATTGCTCAATCAAAACAATGCATCCTAAGCATACAAATAGAATGGAAAGAGAATTAGCTTGCTATGAGCACTAATTTCTCCCATTGCTCAATCAAAACAATGCTTCAAGGCTCTAACCTAGCATTCCACTTCTTGACAGTGAATTAAACCTAACAGTGAACTAAACATGGCACTAACATGACATTAAAATTAAACAGGAACACATTTAGAATGGCAAAACAGTAACACACATGTAAACAACACACATTAACATGAACAACAATTTTAACAGAACACATGATTAAACAGGAGCAGTGCATGAAACAGCACAAAATGAAGAAAAAAACATTAACAGAACAAAGTTCTGGACACTGGCTATTCCAGCATGAGTCTTTACATCACACCCACAGTCCCAATTTATACCCACAGACCCCATTTCCCCAAAATACAAAATTAGGGTTCTTCACCCAAATCCCAAAATCAAACAACACAGAAATTAGGTATTTGATTCTACCTAATTTGATAGTACAATTTGAACCCATGTTTCTCTCTATTCGTCTCCAGGCTTTCCCTAACAGAAATTAGGGTTTTCGAATTTTACTCACCAAACATGTGATTTAACACTTCAATCGTCGACCCATTATTTTCCTTGTTCACCTGCTCCATCCCATGCTTCAATTGCATCTTTCCAACTCGTCCTATTTTATTGATTTCTTCCCTAGGTTTTTAGAGAGAAATTAGGGAAGAAAACTATATAATAGAAGGTTAGAACAAGGGGGGAATGATGGAGAAAGATAGGGGTGATGATGGGGGAGGTGTGGTGGTGGCAGTGGAGGTGAAGAAGGTGGTGGTACGGTTTTGTTGAAGAAGGTGGTGGTACGGTTCTTTTGAAGAAGGTGGTGAAGTTGCAGAGAGGGATGGGGGAGGTGAAGTCGATGGTTTTGGGAGAAGGTCTGTTTGGTTGGGTAGTATAGGGTTTGGTTGTTCTAGTGTGAGGCGGGCTCATCAGATTTCGATGTCTTGCAATGCTTAGCCGTGGGGTGTGGAGATGAAGATTGATCTAACGGATAAAAGTGAAGATGCTGGCAGCGACCGTTGGATGCAGATATACAACGAAATTAACGGCGCCAGATGGAGTTAGGTGTTGTAGTGTTAAGCGGAAGTATCTGGGTTTGATGCGCAGGCAAAGAAGCGATCGTTGGATTCAACTACAATCTAATCTGAAGGCCTGGAATTTAGGCACTATGGTGTTTTGCAGGAGCTTCAGATTTTGATGCGCGACGAAGGAGCGACCATCGGATGATGAGATGGATCCAATCCGACGGCTGAAGATGGAGGCGGTTTTGGTTATAGAAAATGGGTTTGGGTAAGGGTTTTGGGCCTTGGGTATGCCAAGCCCATATCTTCTTTAAGAACAATTCTTCCTTCTTGAGCCCATTCCTAGCTTTTTGGACGTGCGCTCCATTCTTTGCGGCTTCCTTGCGTAATTTCTTCCGGCTTTTCACCACTCTTCAACTCTTTTCCGCTCCGCAAGTTATCCAGACTTTATTTATTACCTAAAAATGCAAAATTAAGTAAGAAAAATATTTATTCTTGAAAACAATGAAAATACAGAATATGGGATAAAATGTAGAATTAATGCACAAAAGATGAGTTAAATGCCAACAAAAAGGGATAAATATATACAATATTTGGCACTCATCACGCACCACATGTGCCAATGGCATGTCGTGCCAGCCATATGTCCGCGCCAAGGCATTCCAACCATGCCAGTCGCACGACATGTGCCAATGGCATGCCGTGCCAGCCACATCTCCGCGCCAAGGCATGTCGTGCCAGCCACATCTCCGCACCAAGGAATGCCGACCATGCCAGCAGCACCACATGTGCCAATGGCATGCCGTTCCAGCCACATCTTTGCGCCAAGGCTACCAACCATGCCATTCACACCACATGTGCCAATGGCATGCCTTGCTAGCCACATCTCCGCGCCAAGGCATGCCAACCATTCCAGCCGCACGACATGTGCTAATGGCATGTCGTGCAAGCCACACCTCCATGCCAAGGAATGCCAACCATGCCACATGTGCGAATGGCATGCCGTGCCAAACGTGCCAACCATGCCAGCCGCACCAAATGTGCCAATGGCATGCCGTGCCAGCCACACCTCCACGCCAAGGAATGCCAACCATGCCACATGTGCCAATGGAATGCCGTGCCAGCCTCATCTTCGCGCCAAGGCATGCCAACCATGCCACATGTGCCAAAGGCATTCCGTGCCAGCCACATCTCTGCGCCAAGGCATGCTAACCATGCCAGCCGCACCAATGTGCAAAAGGCATGCTGCTGGCTGCCAAACGAAGGGTTGCAACAATCAACGGCTACCCTTCCATCTGAGATGTAGATCTCAACCGTGCAAGTTCACCACCTAACGCATGGAAACTTCCGGCCCAAAGTCAAACATCACGGTTTTGCCAAAACCCTAATTTTGGTCGCGCCTAAAATATTCCAAAGCCATGTCGGCCCTACCACATGTCGATGGCTGCCAAACGAAATGTTGCAACAATCAACGGCTACCCTTCCATCTGAGATGCAGATCTCAGCCGTCCAAGTTTGCCACCTAACGCATGCCAACTTCCGTCCCAAGGCCAAACATCACGGTTTTGCCAAAACCCTAATTTTAGCCGCGCCTAAAATATGCCGAAGCCATACCGGCCCTACCACATGCCGTTGGCTGCCAAACGAAGGGTTACAACAATCAACGGCTACCCTTCCATCTGAGATGCAAATATCAGTCGTCCAAGTTCTCCACCTAACGCATGGGAACTTCCGACCCAAGGCCAAACATCACGATTTTGCCAAAACCCTAATTTTGGCCGGGCCTAAAATATGCCAAAGCCATGCTGGCTCTACCACATGCCGCTGGCTGCCAAAACAAGGGTTACAACAATCAACGAACACCCTTCCTCCTGAGATGCAAATCTCAGCCGTACAAACTCTCTACCAAACGATTTGCGGCAATCTCTTGGCCACGGCGCCAATTCTTGGCCACGACGCCAATTCTTGGCCACGACGCCAAAACCCTAATTTGGACGTGCCAAGAGAATGCACGCGCTACAACCATGCCGCTGGTTGCCAGACGAAGGGTTGCAACAATCTACGGCTACCCTTCCTCTTGATATGCATATCTCATCCGTACAAACCTGCCACCAAACGACTCGTGGCAATGTCTTGGCTGCGATGCTAACTCTTGGTCAAGGCACCAACTTGGCTACAAACGCCAAATCCTTTGGCCACGCCACATGTAGCAACATGCTACACGTTTTTCCACGAAAACACTCGAGATATCAAAACATGTCACAAACTAGGGGATGCTCATTACGGTATTGGTTTGGCGGTTTATAGCGTGCGGCGTACACTACACCCGTTACGAGAAAGTGTCATGAGAATGAGGTGGTTAGTAAATACAATGAGTAATGGTGAAACGTTTCCTTCATTATGGAAACATAAATTCCAGGAGTTACCCGTTACCGTTTCCTTCCATTTACTCAAACCGTTTCCAATTCTTACGAGACCAGGGTACGCTTCGTTGCGACTTGTATAAATAAGTCTCACCTATTTCCACCAGACAACAAGTTTTGGTCAGGAGCATACAACACTCAGAAACCATTTGTTATCTTTCCCACCTGTGAGCTTTCCACTTTCTGATACAAGTCGTCAAACAACTACTCTTCCAGAATCAACTATTCTGGTTTCAAAACTCTCTTCGCTTCCCTCCCCAAAACCAACCCTTCTCCTTCACTTTGTGACCGAAGCAAGTCTAGAACGGCCATTTCTTGGTTTAGGCCGGATTTGTACATATTGATCTCTCGAATCTAAAGTACTCTCGTGCAGTACATTATTTAGGGTTTAGATTCGTTTCTCAACCACTCACACGAAATTACCGAAATCAGTAGAAACCGTTTTCACCCTCAAACACTCTGTCACTTAATTTGATCTTTACTCAAGCAAATAGAAATCTGCGAGTCCTTATCAAATACAAGGATAATAACTTGGATGGTACCAAAGACCAATATCCAAGTGTCAATCAATTTGAATCAACAACCAAAGATTGGATATTCTAATTGATTGATCTTAACGCACAACCTGTGATATTTCAAAATATAATGCGGAATAGAAATAACACAGAAACCAAAAATTTTGTTAACGCAATAGAAAACCCGGGACCTAGTCCAGATTGAACACCACATTGTATTAAGCCGCTACATACACTAGCCTACTACAAACTAACTTTGGTCTGGACTGTAGTTGAACCCTAATCAATCTCACAATGATTCAAGGTACAGTTGCGCTCCTTACGTCTATGATCCCAGCAGGATACTACGCACTTGATTCCCTTAGATGATCTCATCCACAACCAAGAGTTTCTACTGTTGATGGTGGTTTTTAGCTTAGGGTTAAAATCGTAAAACCCTAGTGTTGATGGTCGTTTTTAGCTTAGGGTTAAAATCGTAAAACCTTGCATCATATATGACGTCACTCTGCAAGGAAGTGGTGCCGTGAGTACTAACCTCTCCGCCGACATATTTATTGAGCCGCTCAATACTCTTTTATCCATAACACTCGGTAAATTTCAGCACCTCTCCAAAACGAGACTCACTGAGTACTTTCCTGTTCTATGTTCCCCAGCAGAACCCTTAATCGGTATGGCATGACGGATTTATGTTCACTCGCAGCGGAGTAGTATGAACCTCCAAGTACCAAAGTTAAGGCCATTGCACGAAATGCTCAGACAGAAAGCACACTGCATTCTTTAGATAAAGATTTCTGTATGGAAGCATACAAAATCCAGCTAATTATTGTGATAACTCGCAAAGAACTCATAAACTCAACTTGCAAATTAGGGTTTCGCACCCCGCGCAGTATACTGGACCCCGTTGGTCGAAACCATGCTTAAACAAGCTAGGCAACTGAATCCTCCACAGCGCGCTAAAAGTGCAGTCGCGCCCTAGCATGTCGGCCCTCTTTCCATCGACCAATCAGGTCGCTTCGAATCCGCCACCGCGCGTTAGAAGTATGGCCACGCCCTAGCATGCTGGCCCCACTTCCAGACAACCAATCGGGTTGCTCCAAAACTTGCCACGGCCTCAAAAAGGTCACCATACTAATTTGGCTTCCCAAAACACGCCATCTTCCCAAAAACGCACTAGCTTCCCAAAAACGCGCTAGCTTCCCAAAAACGCCAGCATGCCGCTCATGCCAGACATGCTTACCAGACGCGCATGCCAGACGCGCTTACCAGGCGCGCATTCCAGACGCGCTTACCAGGGGCGCATTCCAGACGCTCTTACCAGACGCGCATGCCAGACGCGCATGCCACACACGCATGCCACACCCGCATGCCACGCACGCATGCCGCACGCGCATGCCAAAAAACATGTGAAATCCATGGCAATCACGCCACCACTCTTATGACCAACAACGAAAGG
The DNA here is from genome assembly GCF_003573695.1 of Papaver somniferum. NCBI lineage: Eukaryota > Viridiplantae > Streptophyta > Magnoliopsida > Ranunculales > Papaveraceae > Papaver > Papaver somniferum. Next base: position 7,312,509 of record NW_020651082.1, on the reverse strand, counting down.
TAGCCGCGATCAACGACTTCCCTTTCTCCTGAGATGCAAATCTCAGCCGTACAAGTTTGCCACCAAACTTATGGCAACTTTTGGTCGAAATTCCAAAACCGCTAACTTGTCCGCGCATAAAAATTGCGCGAGCATGTTGGCCATGCCGCCATGCCACTTCTACTAGCACGTCGCTATGCCACGGCTACTAGGATGACACCATGCCACAACTACTAGAACGTAGATATGCCATGACGACTGGCATGCCACCATGACACAGCTACTAGCACGTCATTATGCCATATATACTGGCATGCCACCATGCCACAGCTACTAGCACGTCCTATGTCACGGCTACTGGCATGCCACCATGCCACAGCTACTAGCACGTCGTTATGCCACGGCTACTGGCATGCCATCATTCCATAACCACTAGCACATCGATGTGCCATAGCTACTAGCATGCCACCATGCCACAGCTACTAGCACGCCGCTATGTCAAGGTTACTGGCATGCCACCATGCCACAGCTGCTAGCACGTCTCTATGCCACGGTTACTGGCATGCCACCATGCCACAGCTACTAGCACGGCGCTATACCAAAGCTACTGGCACACCACCATGCCACGACTACTAGCACGTCGCCATGCCACAACTACTATCACGTCGCTATGTCACGGCTACTGGCATGCCACCATGCCACATCTACTAGCACGTCGTTATGCCACGACTACTGGCATGCCACCATGCCACATCTACTAGCACGTCACTATGTCATAGATACTGGCATGCCACCATGCCACAGCTACTAGCACGTCGCTATGTCAAGGCTACTGGCATGCCACCATGCCACAACTACTAGCACGTCGCTATTCCACGGCTACTGGCACGCCACCATGCCACAACTACTAGCAAGTTGCCATGCCACAACTACTAGCAAGTTGCCATGCCACAGCTACTAGAACGTCACTATGCCATAGCCACTGACATTCCACCATGCCACACGTAGAAACTTGCTACACGTTTTCCACGAAAACATTCGAGACATCAAAACAGGTCACAAACTGGGGGATACCCATCAGGGTATTGGTCTGGCGGTTTACAACGTGCGGCATGAAACACTCTCGTTACAAGAAAGTGTCATAAGAGTGAGGTGGTTAGTAAATACAAGAAGTAATGGTGAAACGTTTTTTTCATTATGGAAACATCAATTCCAGGCGTTACCCGTTACCGTTTTCTTCCATTACTCTACCGTTTCCACTTCTTACGAGGCCAGGGTACGTTTCGTTGCGACTTGTATAAATAGGTCTCACCTATTTCCACCAAAGAACAAGTTTTTTTGGTCAGGAGAACAATACACATCCAGAAATCACCTGGTAGCTTTCCATTCAGTTCTCCAGCTCAACTTTCGGATACAAGTCGCAAAACACCCACATTTCCAGAATCAATTATTCTGGCCTCAACACATTCTTCGATTCCCTCCCTAAGACCAACCTTTCTCCTTCACTTTGTGACCCAAGAAAACCTGGAACGACCATTTCTTGGTTTATGACAGGGTTGTATAGATTGACCTATCGAATCAAAAGTACTCCCGTGCAGTACATTTTTTTGGGTTTAGATTGTTTGTCACCCGCACTCACACGAAATTACCGAAATTCGCATGAACTTTTTTCACCCACAAACAATTGGCGACCACAGTGGGAGAATAATCTCTCGGTTACAATATCAATTCCCAATTCCAAGTTTCGTTCTTCAACCCAGACATCAAGATGGTAGAAGAAAACGATCGCGCGGGGTTCATTGGCTCAGTTGTCAGTTATCACACGATGAGGAATGACTTGGGACTTATCACGAACACAATGACATCGCTCATGAAGCTCAGGAATACGCCGGGAATATACATTTTGTTGGGAGACCCTAAAAGCGAGTATGTCTTATTAGACAGAGTACACAATCTACTACTTCATGTTTTCACATTGGAAACCGCCAGCCATGTTATCTCAAAAAAAAAAAAAAAAAAAAACCTAAGGAAAAGAGGTCCAGAAGACGTTCAAGGAAAATCATTCAGCAATGGATTGCTCTTCTTAGAGAAAACCTCCTTCACTCTTTGGAGATTCTCCTATTTCAGCTTCAACTTTTTGGACAACCTTCCGATTTCCGCTTTCTGTTGATTGCTCACATCCTCAGAGGAGCCTTCGGTCACCTCAATTTGTAACTTTTGGATCTCGGTGAAACCCTCAACAAACCAGGGAGCGTTGAACTCAAAGTTTATGCACACGTCCCGGTGGAACTCCCAACTCGAGATTACATCCTCGGAAATGGTCCGGATCAACAACAAACCCTGATAACACTGGTACTGAAATTATTCCCGATGTTAACGTTCCTTCCAGCGAGGTTAATACGCCACCTTCCAACACCAGCGGCGCGAAAATCGTTCCTTCAGGTGTTACACCGTCGATCATCAGAGCCAGAGACAGAGCCGCCGCTCCCAACGTTTCTCCAAGTGTGACAGCTCCAACCGTCACCAGAACCACTGCTACTCCACCATCAAGACGGGAGACTGAAGAAGCCAGCAGAAGCCGATCTCCTCTTACCACTGATGATTTGATGGAAAGACAAAAGGTTCTCGTAAGGCTCAGACAGGCATGGCTACAACCCAGAAAGAGACACCTATTTTCCTCAAGACATTAGCGGAGCGGATACAACCCCAGATGGAACCGACAAAGAATACTTTTAACAGCTGGCGCAAGCACTTCAGCAGGACGTGCCTTTATAGATGAAAAGGATCGCTTTGCTCCTAAACGCCAAGTACAAAAATCAGCAATCCAATTTTATCACAAGTAGAGATCAGGAACGACTTCCCCAAAATCGAGGAAAAGAAAATTAACAACCTCTCTTGGGAAGCACGATTGATAGACGGAACTGGGGATTCCTAACCAATGTTCACTTGAAGGATGTCGAGTTTGACAGCACGCTGATTGACGCGGTCTCCGACTTCAACATTGTAACCGTCAAGGCTCTGAGAGGTGCAAGGGAGAATCGAACAGAAGAAGCGTATTCTTTCCCATAAGGAGAAAAACGCTACTTTCCGACCAACACCATTTGTGATGTCTTCCCATGCCATATCGGGTCAATTCGTTTTTTCGGAGTCGAGGGTTAATGGCACCCTCACTGGAGTTTTCTACAGGAGCCGCTTCAACATTCTCTCGGGAAGCCGCCTCCGCTTACAGAGCCAGAAGTCGCTCCGCTTCAATGTTTCGCTCTGAAAACCGCTTCAACATTCTCTCGGGAAGCCGCCTCCGCTTCCAGAGCCAGAAGTCACTCCGCTTCAGCATCCTCTCCATAAAATGCTCCAGGATCTGAAGCCGAAGCTTCAGCGTTTTGCTCCATAAGATTCAACGTCATCTCCAAGAGCTGAAGACGCTTCAACACCACACTCCTTTCTTCTAAAGTTCGTGCCTGTAGCCATCACACTCCTCCCTGTCAAGGATCGTGATCACAACCAGCCAAGGATCGCAGTTGTGGCCGCTTTTTGATCCATCTCGCCAAACCTCATGGTCATGGACAGTTTACTCGCTTACGCATACAGCCGATCCCTTTACTTCCATGGACGCCCATACAATTCCAGCCGACCTATATTGGTTCCTAGGCGATGTAGTCTTTTATGATCACATCTGCTTCCAAGAACTGTTGCTGCTCGTTTGTCGGTACCAGCCATAACTTCACCATAACAACAATCGCTGCAATGGTAATCCGTACTTCTCCATGTTTTAGTTTCACATGGAAGAAGTGATAGAGTCACCACTACGGATGCTAGATGGTGATATCCTTATCATGGTCAACTCACCAACCATACCGGATATAAGCATGTAAACCACACCTGGGGACTGAAGCCTCCTTCGTGTTTAGAATCTTAAACGCAGTCACCACCTTATCAGTGAATGCATCAGAAGCACATCTTCCACGAGAAAATAGGATCAGGATAATTACACATGGGGACTACCAGAACGGGACGCCTTTGCTGCTCTCAACCAGGTTATTTCCGATTTCAACATCATCACTGTCGAAGTTTTACAAGCCGTAATAATTTCTCAACATGAAGCCGTACACGTGTATCAAGGTCCCCAAAAGCATGCTACAGAGATACATTCACATATCCGGCCACACAATTGGATCTAACAGAAGTATAACTGGGCACTGCTCACTGTATCCCATTCCATATAATAGTCCAAGGTTCAAAAGATGGTTCAAAGGATGTAGTTTAGAACGAAGTCCTTGAGGACTTGATAGAAGCACATCGGCAACGGAACATCTCTCAACTCATCTACTTCACCCAATGGTTGCGGAATATTTCGACCATACAAGCATCCACAGTATATCATCATCGCAATCAAAAGTCTAGGCACCAAATAACCTAAAGTCAAGGATGAACCAACAACGCAACCACAATCTCAAAATTAGCGCTGGCATTATTTCATCTATCCATCCCAAGAGTGCAATGGAGTTTGGTAAATTTTGAAATCCACTGTCAGATACTCATCCTTCTGGAGTCAGAACCTTATTACACATTCTGGAGAAGATCGATGGAACTGTTGGGTGGATACATGCGAGAGCACCTACCTTGAGTTCTCATGTCTCGCCTTGATGCTGATTTGGAGATTTCTTTATTACCATTAATGCTCGCTCTACCACCTCTAAAAAATGACGAAGAGGAGCCAAATATTGCAGATGAAAGCACGGAGCTAGACGAACAACAAAAACAGAAGAGGGTCGATACCCCTTTTCATAGGAACGCAGTTTTTATATTTTGAACAAAATAAGGATTCCTTACTTCCATGAACGGGAATATATGATTGGGCGCACCACACTCATGCTCCATAGCCGAACAAGTAGTGTGCCAATATCTCCGCTCCATGACCGAACCAACAGCGCGACAGCATGAGAAACACCAGTCGCTCAACATGCAACTCTCCATGACTCTAGTACTCTGTGGTTAAGTTAGCGCCAACGCTCCAGCATTCCGTGATCCACCCTGCAAGCCTTCCAAGTGCCATTTCCACCGTCCCACGGACTGAAACCATTAGCGCTATCATCACCGCTTGTTAGCCGAGTTCTAGCGCCAACAGTCCACGGCTAAGACAATGCAAGACGCTCTTACCAGACGCGCATGCCAGACGCGCATGCCAGACGCTCTTACAAGATGCGCTTACCATACGCGCTTACGAGACGCGCTTACCAAGCCGCACAATGCCCGCGTCTCCCATTCCAAGCCGCTCCAATCCAAGCCAAGTCCGAGCCGCGCCAAGTCAAGCCGCTCCCTAGCCAAGCCGCGCCAATACAAGTCGCAGCCAAGCCGCCAAATGCCAGCGGCTCCGTTTCAATACGCGCAATGCCAACGACTCCCTTTCGCGCCAAGTCTATGCTAGCGGCTCCTTTCTAAGTTGATTCCAACAGTCTGCGTCTTAGCCAGCAACCATCTCTACCACCCCGCGGCCTAGCCAGCAGCACAGAATTTACACAAAGCCACTAATGCAAGACTTATGGATTCTCTTTATCTCCCGAAAAAGGTTAGTCGGATCTGCCTGACCATCTTTTCGTAACTTACCGTTTAGATCTTGCCTTCTTCTGTCACCATCTCATTCTTACCTCGCAACAAGGCCCCTATTCCGAGCTAAGCAGGTAATGTTGATGGTGTTTTTTATCTAAGGGTTAAAATCGTAAAACCTTGCATCAGATGTGATGTCACTCTGCAAGGAAGTGGTGCTGCGAGTACTAAACTCTCCGCCGACATATTTATTGAGCCGCTCAATACACTTTTATCCATAACACTCTGTAAATTTCGGCACCTCTCCAAAAACGAGACTCACCGAGTACTTTCCTGTGCTATGTTCCCCAGCAGAACCCTTAATCGGTTGTTTATGGGTGAAAACTATTCCTGCTGGTTTTGGTAATTTTGGGTGTGTGTTGATGAGAAATGAATCTAAACCCTAAGCAAATGTACTGCACGGGAGTGCTCTCTGATTTGAGAGATCAATCTATACAATTCTGGCCTATACCAAGAAATGGTTGTTCTAGACTTGCTTCGGTCACAAAGTGAAGGAAATGGGGTTGATCTTAGGGAGGGAAGCGAAGAAGGTTTTGATATTGTGAAGGTGTTGGATATTTATGACTTGTATCAAAATGATGAACTGGCTTGCAATAATGTAAGAAATCAGCTCTGGATGTTTTCTGGATACGATGACAACACTTGGTTTTTCTGTGTTGTTTGGAAATAGGTGAAGGACCTATTTATACAAGTCATTGAGCGCAACCTCATCTCGTAGGAATTGGAGGAGGTGAAGTGATGGAGTATTGGGGTCGTGTATGAGTGGTGATTGTCACGCGATCACATCTTTTCCCACTTCCCTCATCACTGTTAACCGTCCACCTTTTCCTGACACGTTTTGTAATACCGTGTTGCACGCTGCACGCTGTAAACCGCCATACCAATACCCCAGTAAGTATCCCCCAGTTTGTGACATGCTTGATTCTCGAATGAGTGGATCGTGGGACCCACATCAAGTAGCATACGGTGCTAAGTTAAATAACTAAGTTATTTAAGAAATCGATATTCATGAAATATCGTGTATGCTCGATGCATGTAATGCATCAAAAATAATTAACATATACGAAACATCGATGTTTTAAGGCTTAACCGAATAAGTCGCGGATTAAGCGTCTTAAAATAGCATCATGTCCAACCATCTTCGAGTGATCGTTTGGAGGCCGCATGAGAGAGCCATCTCCTGGTCGATCACTCCATGTGCAAGAGTGGGGGATGGTGATCATCGAATTGTTTCACACGTCGTCTAGCTTTCAACCTAGGTTGTCCGACCAAGTTGTCAAAGTTGGACGGGCGAGATGGTTTACGGCATAAATCTGCGACCGTTGACGAAATTTAAGGGTTTTTAAGAGATGCGCAAGCATCCCTCTTTGGCTTGATCGAACTCAGGCATGGACGTTAAGTTTGGTGTGACCGATCGTCCATGCATGAAGGCGGCATGTTGTTGTGCATGCATGTACCTCTCCGTTCCATGAAGGCTCGATCTGGGACACTCAATTTGACTAGCAAAGATGAGTGGTCGTGATCGATTTACGACAGAAATCCATTGCCGCAAAGGATTTGGAAGCCGCGTGACATGACACTCTGGGGGGCGCGTTTCGAGGTGCCGAGTCCTAGTCTGCCTAGGATGGCCGTCCACATGCAAAGGTGGGACCACCATGATCACGTTGACACTCTCGGTACCTTTTAAGTCTATATCTACACCTTCCATCCAAGCTGGCGAAGATGGATGGTCGTGATCAAACTACGACATGTATGCAACGCCGCAAACCCTAATTAGGGTTTTTACACAGTCACGCATGCATGACTTTGGCCAAACGGTTTGGCAAGCCACGCTTCTCCTTTGGATAAACCGATCGTGTGGGGCCCACGTTGGGCTGACGGTGAGCATATGTGCACCTTTCTGATGGTCCTAGGCGCGATCTAAGCCATCCAAATATGCTGGCTTAATTTGGATGGTTGTGATAGTTTTAAGACACTAGTGGAATTTTCGCGACTTTTTAAAGCATCACGTCGGCCATGTTTCGAGAAAATGTTCATTGCTCCATGGAATTTCCGTGAGAAAGCCGATCGGGTAGGTGAAGAGTGGGCCCGCTAATGTGTACATTAGCGCTTCACTGATCAATCGCGGGATGATCTAAGCTGTCCAACCAGGATGGCGAAGTTGGACGGTTGTGACAGTTTTAAGATTGACTTGATCAGTCTCGCTCGTTCGATCCTTTCCCAAAACAACACGACACCCTATTTTAGGGATGGCGTTCAGCGGGCATTTGGAGTATAGTGTGGTGTTCGACCGGCTAGGGCATAAGCGGGACCGCCGCTGGTCATCACAGTGATCGCCTGCTCCTTCTAGGGTTCGTCTGGGATGGTTAAATCACGCGGTCAACTTGCATGGCCGTGATCGTTTCTGAGACTGATACGGACAGTCTAGATTTCCTTTAGGAAATTAAACATGCTCGATCGGGCTAATATAAGTACCCCGATACGAGATTCTCTTTGTTAGAGAATGGTATAGCCTGTACGGGTATTTCATGCATGTCTCGAAATTGGAACTTGGAGATTCATGCTACTCTGTTGAGAGTGAACACTCAGTCGTCATGTCATGCTAATAATGAGAGTTCGGAGAGGAACAGCATAGGAAATAATAGGCAAATCGTGCATTAATTGATAATGCTATAAATTCACAGAATATTTGGGATTGTTGCTACATGCACCATTCTAGGTGAATTTTGTATATTTATCGAATTGCTTCGAATAAATAAAGTGAAGAGATACTCATCACTTATCAAACGGATTTACCCTTTGCAGGATATCAGCGCGCTAAATTTGGTTTTACAATTTTAGCCCTGAACTAAAATCCACCATCAACATTAAGTGCCTTGCCTAGCCGCAATGGTTGCACTATTGTGGGGTAGGCATTAGATGGTGACAAATAAAGATAAAACTTGTGAGACAAAGTAAGATGTTACCAGGAGAGATGGGTCATCTTGTCCTTGGAGCATGTCACGTTCAAGAGGCGTCCAGGTGAGCTTTCCCCTAGCATGATGTCGGTTGTCCCCAGGTAGATTAGGTACATGGTTGGTTGGATTCTCAAACTATTCGTGACGATGTCGTAATCCCCGACTCTGATGAGGACGATCCCTATCATGAGTAATATCCTTAAAAGGTTGCTGAAACAGTTTCTGAAAAAGATGTTGAAGCAGCTCCCAAAGAGAATGTTGATGTAGCTTCCGGAAAGCTTGTTGAAGCGGCTTATGAAGCGAACGTCGAGGCGGCTCCTGAAGAGACCGTTGAAGCAGCTTCTGGAGCGAACGTCGAGGCGGGTCCCGGAGGGAGTGTTGAAGGAGCTTCTAGAGTGAACATCGAGCCGGGTCCCGGAGAGAGTGTTGAAGCAGCTTCTGAAGCGAACGTCGAAGCGGCTTCTGAAAAGAGCGTTGACGCATTTTCTTCTTCTAGAGAGACCGTTGAAGCATCTTCTGAAGAGAACGTCGAAGCGGCTTCTGGAGAGAGCGTTGAAGCGGATTCTTCTTCGGAAGAGAGCGTTGAAACGCCTTATTTTCCAGTTTAATTTTCCTTTGCGAATTACATGCTCCTTGATTGACCTTCTATCTTGTGTTGAATAAGTCCTTGAAATAATAAATATATCGCCATCTCTCCTCCACGACTCTATTACTTCTCCGTAGGAAAATAAAATATGCAGAAGTTAGGATTACCTCTATTCGTAGTGGTTGTTGCTATGGTGAATCTCGAGAACTGGTATCAATAAACGAACAGCGGTTCTTAGCTGCATCTGTGATCAGAAGAGACTGGAAGGAAGAGGCGTGATAGGTACGAGCACGAACTTGAAGGTCTTTATATAGTGGTAGATCTTGTCTGGTTATTAGAGGGGGAAGCTAATTATGGAACCGATAACTTCCTTGATGCTGCCTCATGAAATGAAAAGAGAGGGAGACAGTCCCATGCCCACGAGTATCCACTGAGCCTTCGACTTGATGGACGTCGTCACACTGGATTCTTGAGGCCGTATTTACGTCTGCGTTGCGTTTCATAGACGTCCAGGAATATCACTGGTCTTTGACAATACGTCTGCTCTCTTGAGTATATCCTCATCTTTGGACATCTTGGAATCATAATGATAGCTTTCTTGCATCTCTCTAAATTCACCATCTTCGAGATGGGAAGTGCTAAGCAGTCCCCAGTCACACTCCTTTGCCATTATCACCTTTGGATCGTGTCTTTGAGGAGTAGGGGAGTTCCTTCATGCGAATGACTTAACTAATAGGCTCTACAAATATGATGAATTTATTTTCATGAAGAATCTGTATGTACCTCTTAAGTCCCAGGTGCAATCTCCTTTGGTAACGCAACTACTTCTCCTACGGGAGACGAAATTCTGAAAGCGTCTCTCGTTGATGTTGCTGCCGTCGATCCAGGTTTGGAATATTTTGGACGTTGTTTCATCATTGTGGCAGTCGTGCATGTGGTACTAGAGTTGGAGTTGGCGATTTTGGATGCGCAGGATGTTGTATCTCGGTGGCTTTCCTCTTGTTGCTTCAACGAAACTGCTTACGGAAGGCTGAAGGTTGTATTGCTGGTAGGCCCGGAGATGTGTATAAAATTGAGCGTAATGAAACGCGGGCCTACAGTAATACCGCAAGTGCACGGTCGTCAGTTGTAGCTCGTGCAAGTACGGGTCGATCCACAGAGATCGGGTGTGTTTCGGAAGTGTTTTAGCTAATTGGGTTCTAAGTTGCTATTGGGCTATGAAGCCTTTTGAGACTGTTGGGATTTGAGTGATTTTGAAATGGATCGAACTGAGCTTGGGCTCAGAAATGTGGAATATGGGCTTTGGTTTCAGTGAACTGATTTGAGCTTTGGGCTCAACAGTTCAACTATGAATTGGGCTTAACAGTTTAATAGGCTTTGGCCTTACAGTGAACTGAGTCTTGTGCTCAGTTGTTCACTTATGAATTGGGCTGTGCCTTAACAATGAATTTGACTTGGGGCCTTAATGAACTGGGCTTTGGTTTTGGTCTTACAGTTGAGCTCAAATTGTGCTCTGGGCTTTTGGAAGTGAACTGTGAGTTGGGCTCAGTTGGTTGGGCCTTTAGCCTTTGGTTTCACTGAAGTGGACTTGGGCTCAGGAGTGAAGTGAGCCTTGGAGAGAAAAGCAAGCAGCAGCAATGCAACAGTCACAGAAGTGGATTGGCAGCAGCAGCTGCAGAGGAAGCTACAGCAGCAACAGAAGAAGTGGCAGCAGCAAGGGAAAGCATAGCAGCACAAGTGCTGCAGCAGCAATTGCAACAGTAGAAGAAATGCAACAGAAGTGGCAGGAGGGGAAGCAAGTAGAAAAGAAAATGCAAAACAGAAAATGCAGGTAAAACAAACAAGTGAAAGAAAACAAGACTAACAGTTGAAGATGGATTTATGGATGACAGGGAAGGTTGATTATGGATGGGAACTAGGGGTTGAATTCACTCTAACTTTTATTATGTATTCTCCTATAGAAAGTTAAACACAACTATGGTATTATTTCCAAAGCACTAATTGTCTTTCTACAGCACAACTAGTCAAAGGCTTATGAATTCAGCTTGAGTTGCAGCTTATCAACAGCTCATGAACCTAACTACAAAGTATACATGGCATACATTGTGAAAGTGAGGTGATGATGAACTAAGTTCAAGTTTTTCCTAAACCTGCTTAGCCTTCTAAAGCAATATAATCAATGTACTACACAATAAGGAATTAGTGATTCATCAAGTCCCTAGCATGATAGTTTAGAACATGACAAACATTACACTAAACATGGCATTCACAGTGACAAAACAATGAGTCTAACTAACAACAGGAGCATCACACATTAACATTAACAGTGCATTAACAAGAGCACATTTAACAGTAACAAGAGAGTAACAAAGCAATATTAACAATGGCAAGAGATTAACAGTTGAAACTGAAAATTAACAGGAACAATTAACAGTGCATGAACAATTGAAATTAACCTAACCCAAATTGGGTGGAAACTTGGCTAGTCCAAGAACAGTTTTTACATCTCCTACACATCCCCTTTTATAGTTTTACAAATCCCTAAAATTTCTACAAACCCTAATGTTGATAACCCTAAATTGATTTTTGGGGAAAATCAAATTTGACATACCAATTGGATAATTTCGACCCAACCCATGCTTTGTACTGGCTTTACGCTGCTCGAAATCCCCTATTCTTCGTCTTCTTTGCACTGCAACCCTATCTTGGAGCGAAACCCTAAGCCTGCCTCTCTTAATCTTAGCACCTATGTGAGAAGACGCTACGAGGGAGAGAGATAGACTAGGGGGTTCGATAGGTCTCTTGGTCGGCTGGTTGTGGAGGTGGTGATGGAAGAGACAGCGGCAGAGAGGGGAGGTGGTGGAGTTGCAGAGCTCTGCAACTGTCGGGTGAAGGAGATGAAGTTTTGGGGCGATGGGTTGTTTGGGTGGATAATAGGCTTCGGTGCTAGGGTGTGAAGCGGGAGCATCTGGTTCGATGTTTGGCGAGATGAGACGCTGGATATGGAGATGGTCGGTAGATCGGACGGCTAAGAGAGAAGCAGTTTGTAGCGACCGTTGGATGTGGAACACAACGAAGTCAACGGTGCTAGATTAGGTTAGGTGCTGTAGTGTTGGGCGGAATCATCGGGATTTGATGCACAGTGATGAGGTGACCGTTGGATGACAAGATGGATCCAATCTGACGGCTCTCATGGAAATGGGTATGGATAAAGGAAATGGATTTGGGTAAGGGGTTTGGGCCTTGGGTATGCCAAGCCCATATCTTCTTTAAGAACAATTCTTCCTTCTTGAGCCCATTCCTAGCTTTTTGGTCTTGTGCGCAACATTCTTCGCGGCTTCCTTGCGTAATTCCTCCCGGCTTTTCACTACTTTTCTGCTCTTTTTGCTCCGCAATTCATCCAGACTTTATTTATTACCTAAAAATGCAAAATTAAGTAAGAAAAAATATTTATTCTTGAAAACAATGAAAATACAGAATATGGGATAAAATGTAGAATTAATGCGCAAAAGATGAGTTAAATGCCAACAAAAATATATATAAATATGCACTATTTAGCACTCATCAATTGCCTGTTGGGGAGATGCATGCTTCCATGAACATCATGAGGCTCTTCTTTACTGGAAGGCCTGGTTCTTTCTAGCAGGGCAGATACTGTTATAGATGAGCGTTCAATAGCTCCACGAAGTCCAGAGGATGACCAAAAGCGCAGATTCTCCAACATTGCACGATACACATGCACCATCGTCTGACAGAGTGATTCGCCCGGATTCTTACTCGACATGATGTGCGGACATCGTTATCTTCTTGAGGCTGCTCCCTTGAGGTGTCGTCTTCAGTAGATTTGAAGATATCCCACGCTCGCTCTCGTCCGGGATGACATAATAAGCAAACCCTTTATGATGATTTGGAGATGACAATATTCGTTGAATCTTCCGAAACGCTTCCTTGACCATGGATCCTTGGGGTTATTTCATAATTCGAGGAGACGGCCTCGTGAGGATAAATTGAGTCTTGGATGGGTCCATTTTGATTACCTCAGCAGTCATCTGGAATCCCAGAAATTTTCCTGAAGAAATGCCGAAAGCGCATTTCAAAGGATTCATCTTCAACTTGTATTCATGGAACTCGAACACTTGTCGTAAGATATGTGGGTCGCCCGAGCTTTTAATTTGACTAATATATCATCCACGTAGTCTTCAACTTTCTTATGCATCATGTCGTGGAAGATTGCCGTCATAGCGCATTGATACGTTGCAACGACATTCTTTAAACTAAATGGAATTAGAGTATAATAAAAATTTCCGAGAGGAGTTCAAAAAGATGTCTTACTCGCGTCATGCTCATACATCCTTATCTGATTGTAGCCGCTATATCCTTCCATGAAGGAGAACACGCCGTGTTTGTTGGTGGCATCCACTAACATGTCGATGTTAGGTAGAGAATAATCATCTTTGGGGAAGCATCTGTTCAAGTCTCTGAAATCCACACAACACCTGATTTTTCCATTTTTCTTTTTTACCGGAACCACATTATCCAACCAGGTTGGATGATGAATGGATTTGATGAATCCAGCAGCTAGCAACTTCTGAATCTCAGTCTTGATTTGCTCTTCTACCTCGGGTCTAAACTTCTTCGGAGATTTTTTGACCAGCTTGGATCCAGGTATGACATGTAGATAATGGGTGACCAATTTTTCATCTAAACAGGGCATTTCTTCATACGTCCAAGCGAATATGTCCCGGTATTCTTTGAGAAGTTCCATGAGCTTCGTGCGTTCATCCGTACACAAGGTTGAGTTGATGGAGATAGGCCTGGGAGATTCTTCATTCCCGATATTAACAATTTCGAGCTCATCAGTCGTGGAGTTGGTGCCGTCTTTCAACTGTCGTGGAGAATCCAACACCTCTTCTTGTGGATCGTCGTTGTTGTAGCATTCCACTGGGCAGAGAGACTGGGCAAAAATCTCCCCTTCTAATTGCTAACAGCGGTGTCGGTACACAGTTTTTCCATTCTGATCACGGCTCGCCATAAAAGTTTGCTCCCTCTTAGTGTGAACGTGGGTCGGCTTCACCGGATGATGAATAACGCCTTGTCATCAAAGATTCATCGTGTGGATTAGCCCTCAATGATGCAAGTCGGTCCTCCTCCTGGATTGACGCCCACGTGGGGAGTGGGATGCAATGAACTTTGTCTGCTTCTTCCCGCGGAGCTTCTCTGGGTTCAAATAATTCTACTCCACATATCGGTGCGTAAGGAGACAACGACGCAGGAATACGAATGACTTCTTTATCCAGCATAGTCTTCAGGCACTGATGATACGTCGAAGTGACAATCCTATTGTCATGAAGCCACAGTCTCCCAAGTATCATATGGTAGTCCGGCTCTTTTTCGATGACTTCGAATTTCACTTTTGACTGAGCGGGTCCTACAGATAAATTCAGATTGACATACCCATACGTGTTGGTTTTGTTTCCTTCTAAGTATGTCATCCTGGTAGGCTGCCGTGCGATCTTTCCTGGGCGAACCTTGGCCGTCCTGAGAGCCTTGAGAGTAATCACATTCGAAGACGCTCCTGCGTCGATGAGAACCCTCTTGAACTCTGAATCCATGATGCGTGCAGTGACGTGTAGGGCCAGGTTGTGACCTTCTTCTGCCATCATGTCTTCTTCTGTAAATGCGACGTTATTCACAGAAATCTCTTGTGTTTTCGAAGCTTCTGGACGCAAAGGTGTTAACTACACGTCCAGGGCTATATGGTTTATTGCAGCAAACGTTTTCGCCCGTTGATTTTTCGAGAGGTGTAAAAGTTCGCATAAGCTTTCCACTAGAGAAGCCTCTTCCTGATCCACCGACCTCTGGTTAATAGTGAAACTATTGATTTGAGGAGGATCAGTCCCCAGTGTATAATTCTCCGTGGTAGGACCGCTCATATTTGACGTCATCTTGATGAGGAGATCGAGTATACCGTTTACCTCTTCTTTGATCAGGTCCATGTTCTTCGTTTGAATCTCCCAGCACCCGTGCTAACTCGATCAGTGTTGGGATTCTTCCGGTTACACCATCAGATACACTGTTGGGAAGAGGAGTATCTCCATTAGAGGGACTTTGATCGGGATTTAAAGTTGTTGGGGGAGTCCTAAGACCAACCATTTGAAATCAGCCAAATGGGATTGGGTATTGAAGAAATTGACTTCAAAACCGAGAGATTAATCTCCCACTGTGGTTGCCAATTGTTTATGGGTGAAAACTATTTCTGCTGGTTTTGGTAATTTTGGGTGTGTGTGGATGAGAAATGAATCTAAACCCTAAACAAATGCACTGCACAGTAGTGGTTTCTGATTCGAGAGATCAATCTACAATTCTGGCCTAAACCAAGAAATGGCCGTTCCAGACTTGTTTCAGTCACAAAGTGAAGAAGATGGGGTTGATCTTAGGTAGGGAAGCGAAGAAGGTGTTGAGATTGTGAAGGTGTTGGCTATTTATGACTTGTATCAGAATGATGAACTTGCTTGCAATAACGTAAGAAATCATCTCTGGATATTTTCTGGATACGATGACAACGCTTGGTTTTTCTGTATTATTTGGAAATAGGTGAATGACCTATTTATACAAGTCATTGAGAAAAACCCTCATTTCGTAGGAAGTGGAGGAGGTGAAGTGATGGAGTAGTGGGGTCGTGTATGAGTGGTGATTGTCACACGATCACATCTTTTCCCACTTCCCTCATCAATGTTAACCGTCCACCTTTTCCTGATACGTTCTTGTAATGGCGTGTTGCACGCTGCATGTTGTAAACCGACATACCAATACCCCAGTAAGTATCCCCCCAGTTTGTGACATGCTTGATGTCTCGAATGAATGGATCGTGGGACCCACAGGAAGTAGCATACGGTGCTAAGTTAAAAAATTAGTTATTCAAAAAATCGATATTCATCAAATATCGTGTAGGCTCGATGCATGTAATGCATCGAAAACAATTAACATGTACGAAACATCGATGTTTTAAGGCTTAACCAAATAAGTCGCGGATTAAGCGTCTTAAAATAGCATCATGTCCAACCATCTTCGAGTGATCGTTTGGAGGCCGCATGGGGAGCCATCTCCTGGCCGATCACTCCATGCGGAAGAGTGGCAGATGGTGATCATCAAGGTATTTCATTGGTCGTCTAACTTTCAACCTAGGCTGTCCGACCAAGCTGTCAAAGTTGGATGGACGAGATGGTTTACGGCATAAATCTGCGACCGTTGATGGAATTTTAGGGTTTTTAAGAGGTGTGCAAGCATCCCTCTTTGGCTTGATCGAACTCAAGCATGGGCATTAATTTTGGTGAGACCGACCAGCCATGCATGGAGGCGTCATGTTGTTGTGCATGCATGTACCTCTCCGTCCCATGAAGGCTCGATCTGGGCCACTCAATTTGACTGGCAAAGATGAGTGGTCGTGATCGATTTGCGACAGAAATCCATTTACGCAAAGGATTTGGAAGCCGCGTGACATGCCAATTTGGAGCGCGTGTTTCGAGGTGACGAGTCTTAGTCTTCCTAGGCCGGCTGGCCACATGCAAAGGTGGGCCCACCATGATCACGTTGATACTCTCGGTACCTCTTAAGTCTATAGCTACACCTTTCATCCAAGATGGAGAAGATGGATGGTCGTGATCAAACCACGACAGGTATGCAACGCCGCACAACCTAATTAGGGTTTTTACACAGTCACGCACGCATGACTTTGGCCAAACGTTTTGGCAAGCCACGCTTCTCCTTTGGAGAAACCGATCGTATGGGGCCCACGTTGGGCTGACGGTGAACATATGTGCCCCTTCCTGATGGTCTTAGGCGCGATCTAAGCCATCTAAACATGCTGGCTAATTTAGATGGTTGTGATCATTTTAAGACACTAGTGGAATTTCCGCGACTTTTTAAAGCATCACGCCGGCAATGTTTCGAGCAAAAGTTCATTGCTCCATGGCATTGCCGTGAGAAATCCGATCAGGTAGGTGAGGAGTGGGCCCGCCAATGTGTACATTAGCGCTTCATTGATCAATCGCGGGATGTTCTAAGCAATCCAACCAGGCTGGCAAAGTTGGACGGTTGTGACAGTTTCAAGATTGACCTGATCAGTCTCGCTCTTTAGAGCCTTTCCCAAAATAACACGGCCACCCTATTTTAGGGCTAGCGTTCAGAGGGCGCTGGGAGTATAGTGTGGTGTTCGACCGGCTAAGGCATAAGAGGGACCGTCGCTGTTCATCACAGTTATCGCCTGCTCCTGCTAGGGTTCGTCTAGGCTGGTTAAATCACGCGGTCAACTTGCATGGCCGTGATCGTTTCTGAGACTGATACAGACAGTCTAGATTTCCCTTAGGAAATTAAACATGCTCGATCGGGCTAATATAAGTACGCCGATACGAGATTCTCTTTGTTAGAGAATGGTATAGCCTGTACGGGTATTTCATGCATGTCTCGAAATTGGAACTTGGAGATTCATGCTTGGTAGGCTTTTAAGAGTGTAAAATAAGAGCAAGAAGAGAAGCCTACAGTTAACTGCAAGTGCACAGTTGTTGTTGTAGCTTGTGCAAGAACAGGTCGATCCACAGAGACCGGTGTGTGTGATTGAAAGTTTCCTAAGCTAAGCAGTGACAGTAAGTGACAGTGGCAGTGACAGTTACAATGGCAATGAGCCAAAGGCAGTGAAGTAAAGAGCCAAAGAAACAAAGTAAAACAGTTGTGGTAACACTACTAGGGTCTTGAATCCACCTTCTTAATCCTATGCTAAGGCAATATTTATTCAAATTATGTTCTTGTTCCTTTCCAAAGAAAACTCCAAAGAATGATTTATCAGTTAATCTTCCTAACTCACACCTAGCATAGGCTGTCTTCTTACAGCACAACCTATCACAGGCTAATTTGGTTCAATTAGCTAACTCTCATTCTTTTATCAATTAAACACAGTTCTTATTCTATGGTGGGATCTCAAATGGATAACTTATCAACCAACTTCACTAATTCCCCCCTAGCATAAACTGTCTTCTTACAGTACAGCTTATCACAGGTTCATTTGATCAATGTATCTAACTAGCATCTCTAAAGCCATGAAGCATTATAAGAACAATAATATGAACTTGAATTATCTTAACATGTGATTAAGGGTTTCATCCAAACCCTAGAAGATTAATTTAGAACATGAA
Source organism: Papaver somniferum (assembly GCF_003573695.1). Classification (NCBI taxonomy): domain Eukaryota; kingdom Viridiplantae; phylum Streptophyta; class Magnoliopsida; order Ranunculales; family Papaveraceae; genus Papaver; species Papaver somniferum. The sequence goes on along the minus strand of NW_020651082.1, from coordinate 7,294,195 downwards.
CTAAAATTAAATTCTAAAACTTGGTGCACCGGCTACTCCGGGCATAGTTAAAATTACACCCCAAGCACTCAATTTATACATGCAAGCATAATCCCCAAAATTCCCAAAAATTAGGGTTTCACCAAAAGTGAAATTAAAACTCACCAACTCTCTGAAAATTAATTCTGACTTCGACCCATTCTTCCCCTTGGTCCTTTGCTCCATTCCCATGTGTCAATTGCTACTCTAGACTCGCCTAATCGATTGATTTTTCTTCTAGGGTTTCAGAGAAAGGTGAGAAGAAATATCAATCAAATAGGGGGCTAGAAAGAGGGGGTGATGATGTTCGAGCAGGTGGAGTTGGTGGTTTGGTTGATTTGAGAGGAGATGGTGGTGGTTGAGGTGGTGGTTATGGTGATGGCGGACATGGGTTTTCTCTGCAGCGGAGTGGAGGAGAAGATGGATTCGATGGAGAATAGGAGAAGGGGTTGTTTGGTGCGGGGTATAGGTTTAGGTTGTTCGAGTGTGAGGCGAGCTCATCAGATTTCGATGTTAGGCGAGTGATAGGCGTTCGATCGATACATCTGAAATGCATCCAACGATAAGATGGAACATAGCCTTCAGCGACCGTCGGATGAAGAGATACAACGAAACTAACGGCGTGAGATGGAGTTTGGTGCTGTAGTGTTGGTCAGGAATTTCAGACTTTGATGCACGAAGAGGAGGCGACCGTTGGATGATGATATGGATCCAATCTGACGGCTACATGAGAAGTGGGTTATGGATTTGGGTTTTGGTTTGGGAGATAAGTTGGGCTTGGGATAATTATGAGCCCATTTCTTCTTTAAGAACAAATTCTTCCTTCCAAGCCCACTTCTAGCCTTCTGGTCTTGCGCACAACATTCTTCGCGGCTTCCTTGTGTGATTCCTCTTGGCTTCCACCACTTTTCTGCTCTTTTTGCTCCGTAATTCATCCAAGCTTTATTTAGTACCTAAAAATACAAAATTAATTAATAAAAATATTTATTCTTGAAAACAATGAAAATACAGAATATGGGATAAAATGTAGAATTAATGCACAAAAGATGAGTTAAATGCCAAGAAAAATATATAGAAATATGCACTTTTTAGCACTCATCAAATACCCCCAAACCTGAATTTTACTTGTCCTCAAGTAAAACAAAACTAAGGAAATCCTACCTATACCACTGTCGCTGGTCTCTCGAATGCATTTAGCGTATGCACTAAGCCTTTTAAACCACTAAGTGTCCCTAGTGGACGAGTGAAGTCTCGTGAAGGTTTGCTTAGAACGTACCTACAAAGTTCTAGGTCAAAATATAAGCTCAGATTCCATCAAATGTGACATGTGCAAGTCAGTTTAAGCTCACAGCAAAATGGAGATGTCAATCTAGCTATCAAAGGCACAATCTAGCACTGATAACAACTAAAGACACGTGATAAGAGTGTAAAGTGTATCTACACATGTTTCTAGAATGACCTGAAGTTATGACTACTAATCACCAAGAGATAGTTTTTAGGCTAAGAACCGAATTCTAAGCCAAGCTAGCTGTCCGGCTTTACGAGAATTGTGAATGTTCACCCAATTAGATGGTGATATTTCAGTTTACCCGCGTTATACATCGATGGCTGCACCCTCCTTGCTTATTACAAGACTATTTACAACAAAAAGATGACTCTTATTTACATTGATTACTCTCTTTTATTTTTGGAACAAGAGAGAATATTGTCTTTAACATGACAAAACATGGAATAAATAAATACTTGATATTTTTTTTTTTTTGAAGAAATAACTTTGATCTTTACAACATAATGACACTTTTGATATATGAACAAAAAGAAAAACATAATTACATGACTCTTAGCAAGAGGTGGCCCTTATCGAATGCATCCGGTCAAATTCTATGGTTGCTTTTCTTAACGTATCCTCCAACTTCTATCCCAGCCAACCAAAGAACAAGCTAGTCAAGTCTCATTCAGTATTCTAAAGTGATTGGCAATCTAACTTCCTATCAAACACCTTGAAGATCGAGGCTATACATGTATTGGTAGATCGTGCGCGTGCAAATTTCTTATCACTATGTGAATTGTGCTAGAATCAGGGTGCCTAAATATCTAGACTAAGACTCCTAAAAATTACATATTTGCACAAGAGTCAACATTTCAAGGTAAATGAGCTCCATTTTTTATGATTTTTTTAATTTTTTTGGAATTTTTATTTTTTTCAAAAAGAGGGAGTTGTGTTTTCAATTATAACATGTTATCGTGGTATCTACTCTATACCCCCAAACCTAAACTAAACATTGTCCTCAATGTTTCAAAATATGAAAGAATTATAACACAACATATGGAGAGGATTATGCTGAGTAGAGAAAAAGGAAAGAGAATACCCGATTTCGGCGAAAGCAAGATTAGAACTCCATTATTCAAGGCAAAAATCCAACATTTTTTTAGCCGAGATCATATTGGATTAGCACTATATATACAAAAGAAACAAAAGATTTAACTAAGAAACTATCTACAAGAAAATTTGGTTTTTAATGGGATTGGACTTTTTGGGAAAAATTTTGGTTTTTAGGGAAACATTTGGAAAACTTTGGTTTTTATGGGAGAAAAACATTTGGTTTTTAATGGGATAAGGAGACCAAGCCCACTGTTGGGTTTTGCGAAGCCCAGCTACGTTTTTGAAAAACAGGCCCACTGCTGGTGAGTAAAGCTCACTGTTGTTTTTTGAAATTTTGGCCCACTTGAACTTTGGTTCAGGTCCATAGTTCAGAAACAAGCCCAGGTAACAATTTGAAATTTGGGCTCTTAAATAGCCAAAGGTCGAGGCCCAACTGGGCTTTGAAAACGTTTTCTGTTTTTGGGTCAAGCCCACAGTGTAAATGTTTAGTTTTCAAATGGATGTTAAGCCCACAGTCCCAGAAATTTAGTTGGTCTTTGGCTACCTACTAACTAAAATATGAGGCCCAATTGGGCTTTCAAAAGTTCAGTTTTCTTTAATTTAAACAACAGGCCCAAATTAATCTAAAACCACAAGCCCACAAGAAATTAATTACAAACCCAACAGAAAGATGGAAAAAATTATTACAAGCCCACAAATTAAAAATGGAAGCCCACAGGTTGGGTTCTCTTAATGGGTTGAGGCTTACTTGCTTAAGCACAGCCCAGCTGCTCAGTTTGGTTACAAAAGCCCAGTTGGGCTTTGGATCATCCTAAGCTTTGGCTTTTCTGAGGCCCAGTTGGGCTTTGTTTCAACTTCTTCACCTTCTGCAGCTTACAGCCCAGTTGGGCTTTATCTTACACCAGCTGCAGCAGCTTCAGTGGCAGCAGGAGCACCAGTTCAGGTTCAAAATGGTGAAGCCTATGACAAAGCAAGCAAGCAAGGGCTTTGCAACAACAGGTAGCAGCTTCACCAGCAATCAAGGCTCAGCAGCTTCACCAGTTCAGGGCTTTGCACCAGCAGCAGGGGCTTAGCAGCAGCAGCAACTCAGGGGCAGCCTCAGCAGCAAGAGGCTCTCAGGCACAGCAGCAGCTTCTCCAGCACTTGCCTTGGCAGCAGCAGCAGCAGACAGCAAGGAAGAAAAGCAGCAACAGGAAGCAGCAGCAACAGCAACACCTGTTGGCTCAAAAAGAGAAGTAAGTTTCTTGCTAGAAGCGAAGAAGTTCAGCTGCACTACACAGAAGCTAAGAAGTTCAGCTGCACTACACAGCAGCTTCTAAAACAGCAAGTTACACTAAAATGCAAGAATGCAATGCATGATGAGTATGCTATAATGAAACAATATGCAAAAGAGTATGCAATGATGCAAATGAACTAACATGCAAAAACAACCAAGAAAAATTCAACACAACACAACCAAGTCCCCGGCAACGGCGCCAAAAACTTGGTAGGCTTTTAAGAGTGTAAAATAAGAGCAAGAAGATAAGCCTACAGTTAACTGCAAGTGCACAGTTTTTGTTGTAGCTTGTGCAAGAACAGGTCGATCCACAGAGACCGGTGTGTGTGATTGAAAGTTTCCTAAGCTAAGCAGTGACAGTAAGTGACAGTGGCAGTGACAGTTACAATGACAATGAGCCAAAGGCAGTGAAGTAAAGAGCCAAAGAAACAAAGTAAAACAGTTGTGGTAACACTACTAGGGTCTTGAATCCACCTTCTTAATCCTATGCTAAGGAAATATTTATTCAAATTATGTTCTTGTTCCTTTCCAAAGAAAACTCCAAAGAATGATTTATCAGTTAATCTTCCTAACTCACCCCTAGCATAGGCTGTCTTCTTACAGCACAACCTATCACAGGCTAATTTGGTTCAATTAGCTAACTCTCATTCTTTTCTCAATTAAGCACAGTTCTTATTCTATGGTGGGATCTCAAATGGATAACTTATCAACCAACTTCACTAATTCCCCCTAGCATAAACTGTCTTCTTACAGTACAGCTTATCACAAGTTCATTTGATCAATGTAGCTAACTAGCATCTCTAAAGCCATGAAGCATTATAAGAACAATAATATGAACTTGAATTATATTAACATGTGATTAAGGGTTTCATCCAAACCCTAGCAGATTAATTTAGAACATGAACTAAAATTAAATTCTACAACTTGGTGCACCGGCTACTCCGGGCATAGTTAAAATTACACCCCAAGCACTCAATTTATACATGCAAGCATAATCCCCAAAATTCCCAAAAATTAGGGTTTCACCAAAAGTGAAATTAAAACTCACCAACTCTCTGAAAATTAATTCTGACTTCGACCCATTCTTCCCCTTGGTCCTTTGCTACATTCCCATGTGTCAATTGCTACTCTAGACTCGCCTAATCGATTGATTTTTCTTCTAGGGTTTCAGAGAAAGGTGAGAAGAAATATCAATCAAATAGGAGGCTAGAAAGAGGGGGTGATGATGTTCGAGCAGGTGGAGTTGGTGGTTTGGTTGATTTGAGAGGAGATGGTGGTGGTTGAGGTGGTGGTTATGGTGATGGCGGACATGGGTTTTCTCTGCAGCGGAGTGGAGGAGAAGATGGATTCGATGGAGAATAGGAGAAGGGGTTGTTTGGTGCGGGGTATAGGTTTAGGTTGTTCGAGTGTGAGGCGGGCTCATCAGATTTCGATGTTAGGCGAGTGATAGGCGTTGGATCGATACATCTGAAATGCATCCAACGATAAGATGGAACATAGCCTTCAGCGACCGTCGGATGAAGAGATACAACGAAACTAACGGCGTGAGATGGAGTTTGGTGTTGTAGTGTTGGTCAGGAATTTCAGACTTTGATGCACGAAGAGGAGGCGACCGTTGGATGATGATATGGATCCAATCTGACGGCTACATGAGAAGTGGGTTATGGATTTGGGTTTTGGTTTGGGAGATAAGTTGGGCTTGGGATAATTCTGAGCCCATTTCTTCTTTAAGAACAAATTCTTCCTTCCAAGCCCACTTCTAGCCTTCTGGTCTTGCGCACAACATTCTTCGCGGCTTCCTTGTGTGATTCCTCTTGGCTTCCACCACTTTTCTGCTCTTTTTGCTCCGTAATTCATCCAAGCTTTATTTAGTACCTAAAAATACAAAATTAATTAATAAAAATATTTATTCTTGAAAACAATGAAAATACAGAATATGGGATAAAATGTAGAATTAATGCACAAAAGATGAGTTAAATGCCAAGAAAAATATATAGAAATATGCACTTTTTAGCACTCATCAATGCTACTCTGCTGAGAGTGAACACTCAGTCGTCATGTCATGCTAATAATGAGAGTTCGGAGAGGAACAACATAGGAAATAATAGGAAAATCGTGCATTAATTGATAATGCTATAAATTCACAGAATATTTGGGATTGTTGCTACATGCACCATTCTAGGTGAATTTCGTATATTTATCGGATTGCTTCGAATAAATAAAGTGAAGAGGTGTTCATCACTTATCCAACGGCTTTACCCTTTTCAGGATGTCAGCGCGTTAAATTTGGTTTTACAATTTTAGCCCTGAACTAAAATCCACCATCAATATTAAGTCCCCTGCCTACCACGCAATGGTTGCCCTATTTTGGGGTAGGCATTAGATGGTGACAAATAAAGATAAAACTTATGAGACAAAGTTAGATGTTACCAGGAGAGATGGGTCATCCTTTCCTTGGAGCATGTCACGTTCAAGAGGCGTCCAGGTGAGCGTTCCCCTAGCATGATGTTTGTTGGCCCCAGGTAGATTAGGCATATGGTTGGTTGGATTCTCAAACTATTCATGATGATGTCGTAATCCCCGACTCTGATGAGGACGATCCTTATCATGAGTAATATCCTTAAGAGGATGCTGAAGCAACTTCTGAAAAAGATGTTGAAGCAGATCCCAAAGAGAACGTTGATGTAGATTCCGGAAAGCGTGTTGAAGCGGCTTCTAAAGCAAACGTCGAGGCGGCTCCTGAAGAGAGCGTTGAAGCAGCTTCTGAAGCGAACGTCGAGGAGGGTCCCGGAGGGAGTGTTGAAGCAGCTTCTGGAGTGAACATCGAGGCGGGTCCCGGTGAGAGTGTTGAAGCAGCTTCTGAAGCGAACGTCGAGGAGGGTCCCGGAGGGAGTGTTGAAGCAGCTTCTGGAGTGAACATCGAGGCGGGTCCCGGAGAGAGTGTTGAAGCAGCTTCTGAATCGAACGTCGAAGCGGCTTCTGAAGAGAGCGTTGAAGCAGTTTCTTCTTCTGGAGAGAGCGTTGAAGCATCTTCTGAAGCGAAAGTCGAAGCGGCTTCTAGAGAGAGCGTTGAAGCGGCTTCTTCTTCTGAAGAGAGCGTTGAAGCGCCTTCTTTTTCAGTTTAATTTTCCTTTGTGAATTACATGCTCCTTAATTGACCCTGTCTCTTGTGTTGAATAAGTCCTTGACATAATAAATATATCGCCATCTCTCCTCCACGACTCTATTACTTCTCCATAGGAAATTAAAATATGCAGAAGTTCGGATTACCACTGTCCATAGTGGTTGTTGCTATGGTGAAGCTCGGGCACTAGTGTCAACAAACGAACAACGGTTCTTAGATGCAGCTGTGATCAGAAGAGACTGGCAAGAAGAGGCGTGATAGCTACGGGCACGAACTTGGTAGTCTTGATATAGTGGTAGAGCTTGTCTCGTTATTAGAGGGAGAAGCTAATGATGGAACCGATAGCTTCCTTGATGATGCCTCATGAAATGAAAAGAGAGGGAGACAGTCCCCTGCCCACGAGAATCCACTGAGCCTTCGACTTTATGGACGTCGTCACACTGGGTTCATGAGGCCGTATTTACGTCTGCATTGCGTTTCATAGACGTCCAGGAATATCACTGGTCTTTCACAATACGTCTGCTCTCTTGAGTATATCCTCGTCTTTGGACAACTTGGAATCATAATGATAACGTGCTTGCATCTCTCTAAATTCACCATCTTCGAGATGGCCATTGCTAAGCAGTCCCCAGTCACACTCCTTTGCCATTCTCACCTTTGGATCGTGTCTTTGAGGAGTAGGGAAGTTCCTTCATGCGAATGAATTAACTAATAGGCTCTGCAAAAATGATGAATTTCCTTTCATGGAGAATCTGTATGTACCTCTTAAGTCCCAGGTGCAATCTCCTTTGGTAACACAACTACTTCTCTTACGGGAGACGAAATTCTGAAAGCGTCTCTCGTTGTTGTTGCTACCGTCGATCCTGGTATGGAATATTTTGGACGTTGTTACATCATTGTGGCAGTCGTGCATGTGGTACTAGAGTTGGAGTTGGCGATTTTGGAAGTGCAGGATGTTGTATCTTGGCGGTTGTCCTCTTGTTGCTTCAACGAAACTGCTTACGGAAGGCCGAAGCTTGTATTGCATGTTGGGGAGATGTATGCTTCCACGAACATCATGGGGCTCTTCTTTACTGGAAGGTTTGGTTCTTTCTAGCAGGGAAGATGCTGTTGTAGATGAGCGTTCAACACCTCCACGAAGTCCAGAGGATGACCAAAAGCGTAGATTCTCCAACATATCACGATAGACATGCACCATCGTCTGACAGAGTGATTCGCCCGGATTCTTACTCGACATGATGCGCGGACATCGTTATATTCTTGAGGCTTCTCCCTTGAGGTGTCGGCTCCAGTAGATTTGAAGATGTCCCGCGTTCGCTCTCGTCCGGGCTGACATAATAAGCGAACCCTTTATGATGATTTGGAGATGACAATATTCGTTGAATCTTCCGAAACGCTTCCTTGCCAATGTAGCCTTGGATTTCTTTCACAGTTCGAAGAGGCGGCATCATGAGGATAACTTGAGTCTTGGATGGGTCCACTTTGATTCCCTCAGCAGTCATTCACGATTATCGTCATCAAACCTATTTTAAAGATTGAAACGTCATCTTGACTTTCGTCACGGATAAAGATGAAGAGTGGTTAAAGCGAAAGCTTACCAACACGTATTTCGAGAAAAAGATAGGCGAGTAAACTCGTCTCGAAATAGCAAATGTGTATGTATGAAAACTATCATACTTATACGATTTTGTCTCAAGAGTAGGATAGAGAGATAGACTTTTGAGTGATAGATAAGTTCAAGTTTCCACATACCTTTTAGTCGGATGAAGTTCCACTGGTTCCTCGAGTAGTTCTTCGTCTTCGTAAGATGATCGCCATGGAGTCTGGAGCTCAACTACACTATCCTGTCATAAACCGAGACTTAGCTATAAGTAGTCTAGAAATCAAGACATATAGTTTTGACAACTAAACTTGACAAACATGCTTGAGATAACAACGCATGTGAGTTCGACTGAGCAGTGCTCTAACCCCATCAATAGCTTCACCAAACCCTTGCTCAGTTGGATTTTTTTGGAAAACAGGTAAAAAAACACGTTACCTAAAATATCCATAGCCCACCGTTACAATCCTGACTCAATTAATTACAGGCCCAGTAATCCCAAGACTAATATTTAGCCCATTACTAGTTTGGCTACAACTGGACCCATTTTAGCCCCACGTCAAGCCCAACAGATTCATCCAATATCTTTGCCAATATGTACGAACAATCCAGGAAAATGTGTTCTGCCAGCAATTTGATGACAGAGATCCCGAATGTGACGGACCGGAAAATTACGCCTTTGGCGCGTTACCCCGCAGGCCATAATCTCCCAATATGCCATGATGAAGCTACGATCCGGGCCTCACATCTAGGCAAATGCACGTCCATTTTCCCTTGCAAGCATGCTCTTGGATCATGATGCAGCTAACTTAGCTTCCACACCGTTCCAACTTACCCTTGATCCGCGAAGGGTTTATTAAGAAAACAAAAACTTTCTTAAAAAAGCAAAAACAGCCATTTGAGACCCTAAACGATGGAATTTGGCTAAATTATGGTGACCATGTGGATATATAGATAAAGATGTCATGATCTTTGGGGCGTTTCCCATCAAAGTGGACTCATCTTCAGCTAAATTATGACACTCGGGTTTTTAGCCTATGTCAAACACCTTGATAGGAAGTATGAGCATCTAGTGAATGGAATGTAACTTGCCTCATCAAGTGTGGCCACAATCATCTCTTTCGTCGAGATGCCGAGTCAGATGATATGAGAGGCCAGAATATCGCAATCACCTCCCAATTAGATGATATGAGCGACAAAGTGCTGGATCAGAAATGCTGCAACTCATTGCGGCTGCCTACATACCCTTCCCTACTCTAAAGGGATCAAGCATAGACCGTAATTCATCCACGAAGGAACAAAAACTTAAACCAACTCGTTTTCGAGGTCGTAGCCTAGCAATAATGGTAATGGCCTGGTCCGTAGGCCATTCCGTCAAAAATGCATAATGATTATGCATCATCGGGTCTGCGGTGTGGCATAGTGATTCCTAAGCATCAAATGCCCTCTTCGCAAGGCTATTCAGCTATAAATGATCCTTAGGCATCATTTATACTCTTCCGGCTAAGCTATGAAGCTTACTTGGTACATAGTCCGCATATGCACCTTCAACCAAGTACCCATCCCTATATATGTCTTAATGGAATTTCTACAAGTATGTTTAGGGGAAAAAATTGACATGCTTGCTTCAATGTTCTTCGCAATGATTGCGTTACTTCTCAATGATTTCTTTACTACGCAAAGATTGCTTTACTTCGCAATGATTGCTCAACGCTCGTTCGGTCAGCCCTCTCTGGCCTGATGCACAATGATTGAGCGATATTGGCTCTAGGCCAATAACTTTCGTAATGCGCAATTATCACGCTGCAAGATCAAGGCCACTTACCCAACTGGCCTAATGCATCATGATGATGCAATATTGACCCTTGGCCAAATGCCAAACATAATGCGCCATTTTGGCAGGACATTGTCCTTAAGCCAATCTACCGTGTACCACGCAACAAAAGCTTTAGATGAAGCTTCATCTCAGGCCATGGCGCATCTTTTAGCATGTGCCATTCTGAAAACACAGGGCGCTACACTCTTCACCTCTTTAAAGAATTTTGTCCCCGAAATTCAAAATCAAAAACTATTGTGGACAATATCTTCGGTTTGGATTTCCTGAGCAAAGGTCCTTTGACAGATGCTCAGAAATCACGAGTTTTATCAAGTTATCGTGAAAAAAATTTGGACCTTCTGAGCAACTGACCCATACCACCTGCTCAGGAATCCAAAAGTTCCCACAACAATACAAAGAATAGCAATTGGCTAGTGCCAAGAGGATATCTCGACCAGGTATCCTAGATGGCATCCCATACTACCACCCAGGAATAACTAAGGTTCACAAGTTTAAATATGTCATCGAAATGACAATATTTTAGCACAGTACTGTGTGGAACAGTTTCCAGTTGCCCATCGTCCCTGACGGTCATCCATGTTTCCACTCGTAAGTGGGATGCTAGCCAGGCCTGACAACGCACACCGTTGGTCAGTTGCTAACGTGTGGGGATGAGCAGTCCCATTGTATACCCACCGTCCTAGAGTGTCTTCCGGATATCCACTCGTAAGTGGGGTGCCACTTAGGCCAGGAAAACTCACAGTACTTGAACAAGCTCAACTCGATTCCCATAGTAACTGGCTAAGCAGTTACAAACTCTTTCTGCGAAAAAGTTGGCCTACTCTCCAACTTTAAGTTTCCATTAAGGAAAATACTCGCGAATGAGTCCACTCCGCACAAGTCCCTAGAGTTTTCTCGGAACTTACTCTGATACCATCTGTGACGGACCGAAAACAATTTGGACCTTCTGAGCAACTGTCCCATACCGCCTTCTCAGGAATCCAAAAGTTCCCACAACAATACCAAGAATCGTAATTGGCTAGTGCGAAGAGGATATCTCGACCAGGTATCCTAGATGGCATCCCATACTACCACCCAGGAATCCCTAAGGTTCACAAGTTTAAATATGTCATCGAAATGACAATATTTTAGCATAGTACTGTGTGGAACAGTTTCCAGTTTCCCACCGTCCCTTACGGTCATCCAGGTTGCCACTCATAAGTGGGATGCTAGTCGTTCCTGACAACGCACACCCTTGGCCTGTTGCCAACGTGTGGGGATGATCAGTCCCATTGTCTACCCACCGTCCCAGACGGTCTTCCGGATATCTACTCGTAATGGGGGTGCCACTTAGGTCAAGAAAACTCACAGTAATTGAACAAGCTCAACTCGATTCCCATAATAACTGGCTAAGCAGTTACAAACTCTTTTTGCGAAAACGTTGGCCTACTCTTCAACTTTAAGTTTCCATTAAGGAAAATAATCGCCAATGAGTCCACTCCGCACAAGTCCCTAGAGTTTTCTCGGAACTTGCTTTGGTACCAACTATGACGTACCGGAAAATTACGCCTTTGGCGCGTTGCCCCGCAGGCCGTAATCTCTCGATGCGCCATGATGAAGCTACGATCCGGGCCTCAATGCTAGGCAAATGCGGGTCCATTTTCCCTTGCAAGCATGATCATGGAGCATGATGCAGCTAACTTAACTTCCACACCGTTCCAACTTACCCTTGATCCGTGAAGAGTTTATTAAGAAAACAAAAACTTTGCTAATAACGGCCAAAATGGCCTTATACCCTAAACGATGGAATTTTCCTAATTCTGATGACCATGTGGATCTATAGATCAACATTTCTTGATTTTTGGGCCGTTTCCCATCAAAGTGGACTCTTCTTCAGTTAAATTACGACACTCAGATTTTTAGCCTATGTCGAACACCTTGATAGGAAGTATGAGCATCCAGTAAATGGAATGCAACTTTTCTCATCAAGTTTGGCCACAATCATCTCTTGCGTCGATCTGCCGATCCAGATGATATGAGAGGCCAGAGTTTCGCAATCATCTCCCAATTAGATGATATGAGCGAAAAATTGCTGGAGCGGCAATTATGCAACTCATTTCGGCTGCCTATGTACCCTTCCCTACTCTAAAGGGATCAAGCACAGACCGTAGTTCATCCACGAAGGGACAGAAACTTAAAACAACTCGTTTGCGAGGTCGTATCCTAGCAATAATTTTAATGGCTTGGTCCGTAGGACATTCTGTCAAAGATGCATAATGATTATGCATCATCGGGTCCGCCGCGTGGCATAATGATGCCTAAGCATCAAATTCCCTCTTCGCAAGGCTATGCAGCTATAAATGAGCCTTTGGCATCATTTATACTCTTTCTTCTAAGCTATGAGGCTTACTTGGTACATAGTCCGCATATGCACCTTCAACCAAATTCCCATCCCTATATATGTCTTAACGGAATTTCTACAAGTATGTTTAGGGGAGAAAATTGACATGTTTGCTTTAATGTTCTTCGCAATTATTGCGTTACTTCGCAATGATTTCTTTACTTCGTAAAGATTGCTTTACTTCGCAATGATTTCTTTACTTCACAATGATTGCGTACAATGATTGCGCAACACTCGTTCGGTCAGCCCTCTCAGGCCTGATGCACAATGATTGATCGATATTGGCTCTAGGTCAATAATTTTCGTAATGCGCAATTATTACGCTGCAAGATCAAGGCCACTTACCCAATTTGCCTAATGCATCATGATGATGCAATATTGACCCCTGGCCAAATGCCAAACCTAATGCGCCATTTTGGCAGGACATTGGCCTTAAGCCAATCTACCGTGTACCACGCAACAAAAGCTTTAGATGAAGCTTCATCTCAGGCCATGGCGCATCTTTTAGCATGTGCCATTATAAAAACACAGGGCGCTACACTCTTCACCTCTTTAAAGAATTTCGTCCTCGAAATTCAAAACCAAAAACTATTGTGGACAATCTCTTCGGTTTGGATTTCCTGAGCAAAGGTCCTTTGCCAGATGCTCAGAAATCACGAGTTTTATCAAGTTATCATGAAAAACAATTTGGACCTTCTGAGCAACTGTCCAATATCGCATGCTCAGGAATCCAAAAGTTCCCACAACAATACCAAGAATCGCAATTGGCTAGTGTCAAGAGGATATCTCGACCAGGTATCCTAGATGGCATCCCATACTACCACCCAGGAATCCCTAAGGTTCACAAGTTTAAATATGTCATCGAAATGACAATATTTTAGCACAGTACTGTGTGGAACAGTTTCCAGTTTCCCAACGTCCCTGACGGTCATCTAGGTTGCCACTCATAAGTGGGATGCTAGTCGGGCCTGACAACACACACCCATGGCATGTTGCCAACGTGTGGGGATGATCAGTCCCATTGTCTACCCACCGTCCCAGACGGTCTTCCAGATATCTACTCGTAATGGGGGTGCCACTTAGCTCAGGAAAACTCACAGTACTTGAACAAGCTCAACTCGATTCCCATAATAAATGGCTAAGCAGTTACAAACTCTTTCTGCGAAAAAGTTGGCCTAATCTTCAACTTTAAGTTTCTATTAAGGAAAATACTAGCCAATGAGTCCACTCCGCACAAGTCCCTAGAGTTTTCTCGGAACTTGCTCTGGTACCAACTATGATGGACCGGAAAATTACGCCTTTGGCGCGTCGCCCCGCAGGCCGTAATCTCTCGATGCGCCATGATGAAGCTACGATACGGGCCTTAATGCTAAGCAAATGCACGTCCATTTTCCCTTGCAAGCATGATCATGGAGCATGATGCATCTAACTTAGCTTCCACATCTTTCCAACTTACCCTTGATCCGTGAAGAGTTTATTAAGAAAACAAAAACTTTGCTAATAACGGCCAAAATGGCCTCATACCCTAAACGATGGAATTTTCCTAATTATGATGACCATGTGGATCTATAGATCAACATTTCTTGATTTTTGGGCCGTCTCCCATCAAAGTGGACTCTTCTTCAGCTAAATTACGACATTCAGGTTTTTATCCTATGTCGAACACCTTGATAGGAAGTATGAGCATCCAGCGAATGGAATGCAACTTTCCTCATCAAGTTTAGCCACAATCATCTCTTGCGTCGAGCTTCCGAGCCATATGATATGAGAGGCCAGAATTTCACAATCATCTCCCAATTAGATGATATGAGCGAAAAAGTGCTGGACCGGCAATTATGCAACTCATTGCGGATGCCTACGTACCCTTCCCTACTCTAAAGGGATCAAGCACAGACCGTAGTTCATCCACGAAGGGACAGAAACTTAAAACAACTCGTTTGCGAGGTCGTAGCCTAGCAATAATGGTAATGACCTGGTCCGTAGGCCATTCTGTCAAAGATGCATAATGATTATGCATCATCGGGTCCGCGGCGTGGCATAATGATGCCTAAGCATCAAATTCCCTCTTCGCAAGTCTACGCAGCTATAAATGAGCATTTGGCATCATTTATACTCTTCCGGCTAAGCTATGACGCTTACTTGGTACATAGTCCGCATATGCACCTTCAACCAAGTTCCCATCCCTATATATGTCTTAACGGAATTTCTACAAGTATGTTTAGGGGAGAAAATTGACATGCTTGCTTCAATGTTCTTCGCAATTATTGCGTTACTTCGCAATGATTGCTTTACTTCGCAAAGATTTCCTTACTTCGCAATGATTGCTTTACTTCACAATGATTGTGTACAATGATTGTGCAACACTCGTTCGGTCAGCCCTCTCAGGCCTGATGCATAATGATTGAGCGATATTGGATCTAGGTTAATAATTTTCGTAATGCGCAATTATTACGCTGCAAGCTCAAGGACACCTACCCAAGTGGCTTAATGCATAATGATGATGCAACATTGACCCTTGCCCAAATGCCAAACATAATGCGACATTTTGGCGCGACATTGGCCTTAAGACAATCTACAGCGTACCACGCAACAGAAGCTTTAGATGAATCTTCATCTCAGGCCATGGTGCATCTTTTACAATTCGTCATTCTAAAATACAGGGTGTTACACTCTTCACCCCTTTAAATATTTTCGTCCCCGAAATTCAAAATGAAAAACTATTGTGGACAATCTCTTCGGTTTGGATTTCCTGAATAAAATGCCTTTGCCAGATGCTCAGAAATCACGGTTTTTTTCAAGTTATTGTGAACAAAAATTTAGACCTTATGAGCAACCATTCCATACCGCCTGCCCAAGAATCCAAAAGTTCCCACAACAATTCCAAGAATCGTAATTGGCTAGTGCCAATAGGATATCTCGGCCGGGTATCCTAGATGGCATCCCATACTAACACCAAGGAATCCCTAAGGTTCACAAGTTTAAAGATGTCATCGAAATGACAATATTTTAGCACAGTACTGTGTGGAACAGTTTCCAGTTGCCCATCGTCCCTGACGGTCATCCATGTTTCCACTCGTAAGTGGGATGCTAGCCAGGCCTGACAACGCACACCGTTGGTCAGTTGCCAACGTGTGCGGATGAGCAGTCCCATTGTCTACCCACCGTCCCAGAAGGTCTTCCGGATATCCAATCGTAAGTGGGGTGCCACTTAGCCCAGGAAAAATCACAGTACTTGAACAAGCTCAACTCGATTCCCAGAGTAACTGGCTAAGCAGTTACAAACTCTTTCTGCGAAAAAGTTGGCCTACTCTCCAACTTTAAGTTTCCATTAATGAAAATACTCGCCAATGAGTCCACTCCGCACAAGTCCCTAGAGTTTTCTCGGAACTTACTCTGATACCATCTGTGACGGACCGAAAACAAAAGCTTTGCTAATAACGGCCAAAATGGCCTCATACCCTAAAGGATGGAATTTGGCTAAATTCTGGTGACCATGTGGATCTGTAGATCAACATGTATTGATCTTTGGGCCGTTTCCCATCAAAGTGGACTCATCTTCAGCTAAATTACGACACTCGGGTTTTTAGCCTATGTCTAACACCTTGATAGGAAGTATAACCATCTAGTGAATGGAATGCAACTTGCCTCATAAAGTGTGCCCACAATCATCTCTTGCGTCGAGCTTCCGAGCCAGATGATATGAGAGGCCAGAATGTCGCAATCATCTCCCAATTAGATGATATGAGCGAAAAAGTGCTGGACCGGCAATGGTGCAACTCATTGCGGCTGCCTACGTACCCTTCCCTACTCTAAAGAGATCAAGCATAGACCGTAGTTCATCCACGAAGGAACAAAAACTTAAACCAACTCGTTTTCGAGGTCGTAGACTAGCAATAATGGTAATGGCCTGGTCCGTAGGCCATTCCGTCAAAGATGCATAATGATTATGAATCATCGGGTCTGCGGTGTGGCATAGTGATTCCTAAGCATCAAATGCCCTCTTCGCAAGGCTACGCAGCTATAAATGACCCTTAGGCATCATTTATACTCTTCCGGCTAAGCTATGAAGCTTACTTGATACATATTCCGCATATGCACCTTCAACCAAGTACCCGTCCCTATATATGTCTTAATGGAATTTCTACAAGTACGTTTAGGGGAGCGAATTGACATGCTTGCTTCAATGTTCTTCGCAATGATTGCGTTCATTCGCAATGATTTCTTTACTTCGCAAAGATTTCTTTACAATAATTACGCAACACTCGTTCAGCCAGCCCCCTCTGGCCTGATGCACAATGATTGTGCGATATTGGCTCTAGGTCAATAACTTTCGTAATGCGCAATTATTACGCTACAAGCTCAAGGCCACCTACCCAACTGGCCTAACGCATCATGATTATGCATCATTGACCCTTAGCCAAATGCCAAACATAATGTGCCATTTTGGCGTGACATTGGCTTTAATCCAATGTACCGCGTACAACGCAACAGAAGCTTTAGATGATGCTTCATCTCAGACCATGGTGTATCCTAGATGGAATCCCATACTACAACCCAGGAATCCCTAAGGTTCAAAAGTTTATATATGACATCGAAATGACAATATTTTAGCAAAGTACTGTGTGGAACTGTTTCCAGTTGCCCACTGTTCCTGACGGTCATCCAGGTTGCCACTCGTAAGTGGGATACTAGCCGGACCTGACAACACACACCCTTGGCCAGTTGCATACATGTGGGGATGATCAGTCCCTTTGTTTACCCACCGTCCCAGACGGTCTTCCGGATATGCACTCGTATGTGGGGAGCCACTTAGGCCAGGCAAACTCACAGTACTTGAACAAGCTCAACTTGGTTCCCATAGTAACTAGCTAAGCAGTTACAAACTCTTTCTGTGAAAAAGTTGGTCTACTCACCAACTTTAAGTTTCCATTAAGGAAAATACTCGCCAATGAGTCCACTCCGCACAAGTCCCTAGAGTTTTCTCGGAACTTTCTCTGATACCAACTGTGACGGACCGGAAAATTACGCCATTGAGGCGTTTCCCCGCAGGCCGTAATCTCTCGATGCGCCATGATGAAGCTACGATCTGGGCCTCAAAGCTAGGCAAATGCACGTCCATTTGCCCTTGCAAGCATGCTCGTGGAGCATGATGCAGTTAACTTAGCTTCCATACCGTTCCAACTTACCCTTGATCAACGAAGGGTTTATTAAAAAAAATAACTTTCCTAAAACGGCAAAAATTGCCATTTGAGGCCCTAAAGGATGGAATTTGGCTAAATTCTGGTGACCGTGTGGATCTGTAGATCAACATGTCTTGATATTTGGGCCGTTTCCAATCAAAATGGACTCCTCTTGAGCTAAATTATGACACTCGGGGTTTTATCCTATGTCGAACACCTTGATAGGAAGTATGCGCATCCAGTGAATGAAATGCAACTTGCCTCATCAAGTTTGGCCACAATCATCTCTTGTGTCAAGCTGCCGAGCCAGATGATATGAGAGGCCAGAATGTCGCAATCATCTCCCAATTAGATGATATGAGCGACAAAGTGCTGGACTGGCAATGCTGCAACTCATTGCGGCTGCCTACGTACCCTTCCCTACTCTAAAGGAAACAAGCACTGAGCGTAGTTCATCCACGAAGGGATAGAAACCGAAACCAACTCGTTTGCGAGGTCGTAGCCTAACAATAATGGTAATGGCCTGGTCAGTAGGCCATTCCGTCAAAGATGCATAATGATTATGCATCATCGGGTCCGCGGCGTGGCATAATGATGCCTAATCATCAAATTCCATCTTCACAAGGCTACGCACCTATAAATGATCCTTAGGCATCATTTATACTTCCGTCTAAGGTATGAAGCTTACTTGCTACATAGTCCGCATATGCACCTTCAACCAAGTACCCGTCCCTATATATGTCTTAATGGAATTTCTACAAATATGTTTAGGGGAGAAAATTGACATGCTTTATTCAATGTTCTTCGCAATGATTGGGTTCATTCACAATGATTGCGTTACTTCGCAAAGATTGCTTTACTTCGCAATGATTGCGCAACACTCGTTCGACCAGCCCTCTCTGGCCTGATGCACAATGATTGTGCGATATTGGCTCTAGGCCAATAAATTCCGTAATGCATCATGATGATGCAAAATTGACCCTTGGCCAAATGCCAAACATAATGCGCCATTTTGGCGCGGCATTGGCTTTAAGCTTATCTACCGCGTACCACGCAACAGAAGCTTTAGATGAAGCTTCATCTCAGGCCATGGCGCATCTTTTAGCATGCGTCGTGCTAAAAACACAGGGTGTTACACTCTTCACCCCTTTAGTTATAAACTAGGTCAACTAATAGTGGGACAGAGGTAGTATTTTTTTATAAAAAAATAATTCTAAGTAAATTAAATAAACTAATCAAATAAACACATAGATAGAATTACACAAGCATGCCACTAAGAGGAAATGAGTGGAGAGGCCTTTCCATAATATATTTAATTAATTATGCGGAATCTGGCGATGTGGGACTATTTTCCTTTCACACGCACCTTCACGTGTAAGGCTAGTCATTCATTCGGCCTAACACGTGGACCTAGGTACGAGTGACCAGTCAATCGGTAACAGGTGTACATGTGACTAAATCGGTACACATCGGTCTACACCCTGGGTGTGTACAAATACAAAATTGGTATACTTCGGCCAGTAACTCGTCCTACACCCGACGTACAACAGGTATGGGTCTGGGGCTTAACTCTGATACCATGTTAAAGTCTGCGAGCATCCAACTTAAAACCAAGTCTGCGGCCATCCAACTCAAAACCAATTGACAATGAGTGGATCGGCCCTTCCATAATATATTTAAGTTAATTATGCGGAATCTAGCTATGTGGGACTATTGTCCTTTCACACGCCCCTCACGTGTAAGGCTAGTAATTCATTCGGTCTAACGTGTGGACCTACGTACGAGTGAGACTATTGTCCTTTCACACGCTCCTCACGTGTAAGGCTAGTAATTCATTCGGTCTAACACGTGGACCTACGTACGAGTGACCAGTCAATCGGTAACAAGTGTACATGTGACTAAATTGGTACACATGCATCGGCCCCTCGGCCTACATCCCGGGTGTACAAGCGACAAAATCGGTACACTTCGGCCAGTAATTCGGCCTACACCAGGCGTACAGCAGGTCTGGGTCTTGGCTATGATACCATGTTAAAGTCTGCGAGCATCCAATTCAAAACCAATTGGCAATGAGTGGAGCAGCCCTTCCATATTATATTTAAGTTAATTATGCGGAAACAAACGATGTGAGACTATTGTCCTTCCACACCCCCAACACGTGGAACACATACGTAATCACCAAATTCGGGTGATGACCACGTACGTAATCACACATCGGTCACAATTATAATAATGTCCAAAATCGGACCTACACCCCGCGTACGGGCCTAACTCTGATAACATTTAAATTCTGTGGACATCCAACCCAAAAATCAATTGACAATGAGTGGAGCGGCCCTTCCCTAACTATTATATTTAAGTTAATTATGCGAAAACAATGGATGTGGAACTATTGTCCTACCACATGCTAAGTTATATGCTGTGGTGTGTTGTGCTAAATTTTAGCATGTTGTACATTGGGTTTCATATATAAATCAAGGAGAGAGTGAGGTAGATTTATAACTTAATACTTTCAATATATTAGGCGGGTAGGATAGGATAATACCTCTCCCTACCCTTTGACGATGGATAAAAAAAATTTAATCGTCCCTCTACCCATCAAATGACGGGTAGGATAAAAGTAACGGGTGCAATCCTATATTATGGATGGATATGTACAACCCTAATTTACACAAATCACAGAAGAATTACACTGGTAGCAAAAAGTTTATAAAATTATCATACGTTTATCTAGCTAATATACGACTTGATCAAAATCTAAATCCATTTAATTCAAATAAATATAAATGGATTTTTGATAAAGTATCCCTATTTTTCACATTACACTAAAAAAATGCTCCCGTTTTTTTAGAAATTTGTTAAAGTACCCTTTCCTTGACCGTTTTATTCAAAATGGGGCAATTAGCAGCTGTTAATGCTTAGGTGGAAGCGTCAAAATGTCTAAAAGGCCCCTCCTACCAAGCTGAGTTGAATCTACTTGAATCGTCGCTTCGAGTCGAGTCAATACCTGCAACATTACTACCACTTCCATTTAGTAACTTACAAAACCACTACCACTAATTCGATATATTTCTTACATTCAATTAAAACTACATATCATACTTAGCCTTATAACTGAATCAAAACTACTGCCAAAACTTGCTTCTCTGCAACACCATTCAAATCATACCTTCCACTGCCAAGACCCTGTCCTAACATACATTTAGTTGTAAATGACCACCAGCTCAATCACCTGAGTTCATCAAACTACCACTGTAAAGAGTGACAACCAAACCCAAGTTTCAGACCATCAATACCATGTTCTTACTCTTTCTCATCCTCAAGTTATGTCCAGCATTAACACTGACTCCTACAACAACATCCTTCCATCACTGCATTGAATTGCAGGTTCAATATCATCTCCTCTCAGCATCCACACAGATCTGTGCTCATCTCCATACAATCACCTACATATTCCTAAAGTAGCAATCCACAACATCCACTACTTCAACTCTATTACTACCTATTCTTCTGCATTTTAAGCACACAACTACTAGAGCCAAACCAATTCCTTCTCCTCTGGAATCCCATCTCAATTGTTGCTCCCGGATTCTTCTCTATTCAACGACAAACTCTAAATTCATCTCAATTGCAGCTTCCTATCCATGCTTCAGTTGTTTCAGTTCCAACAGCTACCATCAACTTGAGTCTGCAACCCCCATCTACACAGTTCATCATAACCAGTTTGCACAACACAACCATTATCAGCACTTCCCTGTTCAGCTCACAACCAACACAAATAAACATCATCCAAAATCTCCTACTTCATCTTAATCTTCAATTGCCTGCACCAATTACCAGATAACATAACCTAGTCATACATCTATTACTTCCTTCAGTCACAGCAAAATCTGTAGCTCCATGAATTTCAGCTCTCCACAACCATCGCAGATTCAAACACCACCAGATATAAAATAGGGTTTGAACCTGCACAGCACCACCACCTTGTCTGTAATCTTCATTTTCATTACCATAGAATTCAAACAAAACCCATCAAGACCATGTTCAATTTCTCTCTTTCTCTGAAACTTCCATTCAAATCCACTTATTCTTCTTTTGTAACTCAATTAGAAACGCTCTCTTCTCTGTCGAACTTTGAGAATTGAGGAACCCATTTTGAAGCTCTCCACTTCACTGTATCGCAGACTACCTAAATATCTCAAGAACCCTAATTCAGGGAAATCCTCAAATTGAATCGTACAAACCCTAATTGAACAATTGATTCAATTCAGGTTTCAAAACAAACATTCACACACCAACTAATACAAACCCATAACTTAAATTGGCTCAATTTAATCAAATCAGAAAAGAAAAAAAAAAGATTAAATACACAGAATCAGGAAGCTCTTCAATCGACTCAAAGAACACAAGAACCCTAATTTAAAAAAATTCCCAAGAACACAAGAACCTTAATCAGAAATTTATTCATATTTTTTCCTAACATATTTTTGTTTACAATATCTTCTCTAACATCTCTAACTAGTGGTGATGAAGAAAAAAACAAGGCGGCGTCTCTTTTTCTCACCGCTTATGAAAAAAAGAGAAAGAGAATGAAGGAATGAATGAATAGAGCTGTGTTGTATTAGGATAGTTATATGTGATAGGGTAAAGAGGTAATTTAACCCGATTTTTGATTAGGCAAACGACCCGTGACTAAATCATGCGGGTCCAAGGTGCGAAAGTAAACGGTAGGGACAGTTTAGAAAGTTTGAAAAAAACATGGATACTTTATCAAAATTCCCAAATATAAAACGTAAACGTGTCTGGATTATATATCGCAACAGATTTACTTAATTCAAACAACTTATAGTAATTATCATTTTCTGCAGTATCACATATCATCTTCACCACACAAAACATTATCTTATCCTAATAAAGAGAAATAAAAAAAATTATCCTAACAAGTTTAATTCAAATAAATATAAATGTGATTGGATTATATAGTCCAACAGGCTACGTCATAAACGTGCGGGACACAAACCTTTACAGGAAGATTAAAAGTCCACCATAAAGCTGGTGGATATTTATAGCTATATATGGATGTCTTAGCATTTACACAGACACATAATTCAATTGAAAATGGGGGAGGATGATAAGGTTCTGCAAGTTTTCTGCATTGCAACAGCTGATACGAAGTTAGAAGAACTTCTTTTTTTGTCTAATTCAGTACAGTCTAATCTTGACATATTTTGCAAAAACAGCCAAAGTAGTCACTCATTTAAAGTACGTACGTTCATTTCTTTCTTTTTTTGATAATTTTTGATGTGACCAAATTCTGTACCCTGTAGGTTCATCTTTTTTCGATTATAGGTCTTCTGAAAGCTGTGTTCCGGCTTCAAAGAATGCTAAAAATGTCGTATTTTTGTGGGCATGTCAGATTCAGGTGACGGTTGTCGATGTTTCAGCTGATACGCACACAAAGGACCCCATGAGCTTTAAGAATTTTCCATATGTAACAAGAGAAGAAATTTTGTCAAATTACAAGCACCACCAAACTTTCGAAGAAACTGATCTTCCTAACGATAGAGGTGAAGCAGTTGCTGTTATGAGTAAATCACTGAAAAATTTCCTTAAGAAAACTCTCGACAATCAACTTCTTGCCGGAGCTATTGGTCTTGGAGGCACCGGAGGGACATCGTTACTATCAAACGCTTTGAGAGAACTTCCTGTTGGGATTCCAAAGTTCATTATATCAACTGTTGCTAGTGGTCATACTAGTCATTATATCGGTACATCGGATTTGATCTTACTCCCATCCGTGATAGATATTTGTGGGATTAACAGCATAAGCCGTGTCGTGTTTTCTAACGCTGGTGCCTCTTTTGCTGGAATGGTGGTTGGGAGAATTTTCGGACTTCCAGATATTTCTAATGTGACTAAGAAACTCACTGTTGGTATAACTATGGCTGGTATTACTAATCCATGTGTAAATGTTGTAAAAGAAAGATTAGAGAAATTAGGCTTCGAAACACTGATTTTTCATGCCACTGGTGTTGGTGGTCGAGCCATGGAGGATCTGGTTAGAAGTGGATCCATACAGGTATCTTAGTACTAGCTAGTCACTTGTTTTCAGGGTGAGAATCCTTTTTTTTTTTTTTTTTTTTGATCGATGAAAGATTTGGTGCTGCCGTGCTGATCACCGAATGAGTTCACCACTGTACTACAGTGACATCGGTTTTTCGGTGATTATTTTTTAGGATACAAGATTTCATTTCTGTTCTTGTAGGGCTTTTTTTTTAGTGGATTTTTCTTGCTTCACAATTCATTTAAGCTGTTCATCTTTGTTTTTTGTGTTTTAGGCTATAATGGATATCACAACCACTAAAGTTGCAGATTATCTAGTGGGAGGTATTATGGGATGTGACAGTTCTCGCTTTGACGCTGTTCTAGAAACGGGGGTGCCTTTAGTTCTAAGCTTAGGGGCGTTAGATGTATCGACATTCAGAGCTGAACAAGTACCTTCCGAGTTTAATCAAAGGAACTTACTTATGCACAATGAGCAGATTACAGCCATGCGAACTACTGCAGAGGAAAGCAAGAAATTTGCTTCTTTTATAGCTGAGAAGATGAACAAAGCTTCGTCAAAGATACGTATTTGTTTGCCAGAGAAGGGTATATCTTCATTGGATTCACCAGGGAAACCCTTTTATGACCCTGTCGCTACGACAACTCTCATCGATGAATTTCAGAATCTAGTTGTCACGAACGATGATCGCCAGGTGAAGAAGTGTCCTTATCATATCAACGATCGTGAGTTCGCCAACGTGTTGGTCGACTCCTTGTTGCAAGTATTGTAGCTTGAATGATTCCGTCCCTCATTAGATAAAAACTGTCCCAAATGTGGACAGTATTATAAGATCCCCGTAGGGGATTCAGTTTAAGGTCATGGTGTATCCGAGAGACTATCATCGTTATTCTTTTCTGTGCATGGCTGCTAATTGGGGTACCATAGGGAGGTATCAAATTCCTTACACCACAAACCCTTCCTTGTAATGTTACCCCTATTAGCAACGTTGCCATTCTGTCAAGGGAAAAATACAGTTTAGTCCAAAAGACAGTCCAAAAATATAGTTTAGTCCAGTCCGAGTCAACTAGGTACAAATTAGTTCAAAATATGGGAAAGTACATTAATAACTCTTGTCATTTATAATTTAGTCCAAATATTAGCAATTCAGTCCACAGTGACTTATGATGATGTCAGAAATTTTAATCAACATAAAAAAAAATTAAAAACCAATTTATCTTTTGAACCGTTTGTCCAAAATTTACAAACTTTATAGATTTGGGAAGCTCTTTCCGGTAGCTACAAAAAGAAACCCATATGACTATATAATTTTCATTTTCTAAAAAATCTTAGTTTACACTGGTGTACAAACATGTACACATCTACAAAAATTCAGAAAATCCAAAGACAAGTCAAGTTGCACTAAATCCACACACACCTTGAATCGTCCACCTAAATACCACTAATGCTTTTCCCTGGACCTGCAAAAAGAGTACTGGTGGGCCCGGAAGTGTGTGAAAATTAAGCGCAATAAAAACGCGGGCCTACAGTAATACCACAAGTGCACGGTCGTCAGTTGTAGCTCGTGCAAGTACGGGTCGAATCCACAGGGACTGGGTGTGTTTGGAGTGTGTAGCTATTTTGGGCTTCTAAGTTGCTATTGGGCTTTGGTAACTTCTAGGCACAGTGGGCTTGGCTTTGGTTTTGAAGTGCACTGGGCTCTTGATTGAGTTTGTGCTTTGGCCTTATTCTATAAGAATGAACTGGGCTTTGGGCCTTTGGACTACAGATGGACTGAACTGAGCCTTGGGCACCCTAACAGTGATCTGGGCTTTTGCTTCACCCTAGCAATGAGCTGGGCTTTTGGCCTTAACCTAACAGTCTTCAATGACAAAGAAACAGAGAACAAACCAGGAAGGACAAAAAAACAATGGCAAAGAAAGAACAGTGAAGGTAAAGAAACAGTAGTGAAGAGTAACAAAGATATAGTGTATCAAAGAGTGACAGTGAAATGAAAACAGAAAAGAAACAGAGAAAGAAAACAGATGAAGTGAATAAGAAAACAGTGAGACAAAAACACTAAAGTGACAGTGGTAAAGACAATGAAACAATGGAAGCATATACAATGGCAGTGAAATGGTGATTGTTAACAGTGGCAAAGTGCCAACGAAGCAAAGTAAGTTACAAAAGAAAGTGGTAAAAGAAAGGTGGCAGTGAAGATGATGTGAAGCAATGGTATTGAAGTAAACCAAGGCTATGAGCCAAGGGAAGAGAGGAGGTTGCAGTTGTGGCTAAGCTAAGGCTTAGAATCCACCTTGTGTCCTAGCTAAACAATGCAAAAACTTAAGCATCCAACTAGAATGGGAAGAGAATCAGCTTGCTCACTGATTTGCCCCTAGCATTGACTGTCTTTTGAAAGCACAGTCAATCACAGGCATATCAGAGCACCAACTTCTTCCCATTACTCAAGCAAAACAGGCCTTCCTAGCAATTCATCATTCATTAGTGCACTAAGGTTTCATCTGAGCCTCAACAGTGAACTCAGAACATAATTAACACTACAATGGAACTAAACATGATTAACAGGAACAACACACATTTAAACAACACACATTTAACAGGAACAACACATTTAACAGGAACACATTTAGAATGGCAAAACAGTAACACACATGTAAACAACACACATTAACAGGAACAACACACATTTAACAGGAACAACACAACATTTAAACTACTAAACAGTGAATGAAAATTGCAAAACAAGAACCCTAAAAATTAACAGTGAAATTAAATTAACCCAATTAGGGGGTTTCTCGGCTAACCAAGAACAACCTTTAACATCCTACATCAGTTCCTATTTATAGTTTACAAAAAAATACAAAATTTCACCAAAACCCTAAATTTGCAAACCCTAACTTTTGGGGAAAATCAAATTCGACATACCCATGTGTAAATTGGCTTCGACCCATGCCCTGTTGATGTTATACTGCTCCCCCTCTAGCTCTTGTTGCGCTGTTGGCCTAGCCCTAGACGTCTGTGAACCCTAGCTTCTCTCACTGTCGAGTTTGTAGCATCAGGACTCGATGCTACAGACGAGAAAGGAAGAGACAAGGGTGGTGATTGAATCCTGAGTTTGTCGGGGGAAGGTGGTAGTGGTGGTGTTCGAGGTGGAGATGGAAGAGATGGTGGAGGTGATGGAGTTGCAGAGCAGCTCTCTGTTGTTTGGGAAGAAGAGAGGAAGAACCCGATGGATAAGAAGGGTCTGTTTGGTTGGGTAATAGGGTTCGGTGACTAGGGTGTGAAGCAGGGATAGAGAACTTTGATGAACATCGAGTAAAGAGCGTTGGATGATCCCATATAGATTGAATCGAACGGCTACGATGGAGAGGTATGTGGCGACCGTTGGATTATGAGATACAACAAAATTGACGACACCAGATGGAGTTAGGTGTTGTAGTGTTAAGGGGAAATATCGAGGTTTGATGCGCAGGCAAAGAAGCGACCGTAGGATCTAAATGTGATCTAATCTGAAGGCTTGGAATTTAGGTACTATGGTGTTTTGCAGGGACTTCAGATTTTGATGAACGATGAAGAAGCGACCATTGGATGATGAGATGGATCCGATCTAACGGCTGAGAATGGAGGCGGGTATGGATATAGAAAATGGGTTTGGGTAAGGGTTTTGGGCCTTGGGTATGCCCAGCCCATATCTTCTTTAAGAACAATTCTTCCTTCTTGAGCCCATTCCTAGCTTTTTGGACGTGCGCTCCATTCTTTGCGTCTTCCTTGCGTAATTTCTTCCGGCTTTTCACTACTTTTCTGCTCTTTTCCGCTCTGCTATTCATCCAAACTTTATTTATTACCTAAAAATGCAAAATTAAGTAAGAAAAATATTTATTCTTGAAAACAATGAAAATACAGAATATGGGATAAAATGTAGAATTACTGCACAAAAGATGAGTTAAATGCCAACAAAAAGGGATAAATATATACATTATTTGGCACTCATCAAGTACCCATATGAATATAATTTTCATTTATTAAAAACTAATTGTCTTTATCCTAGAAATGAATAGAATTAGTCACAAAAATAATCTAAGATAAGTAAGCTCAACATTTTAGGGTATAAAACCCAATTTACCAACTGATTTCAAATTCGGAAAACTCTAATATGAAGTTTACATTTTTGATTAAGAATTCGGAGTAAAAATGTATCATAAACATCAAAATTGCTGACACTGTCATCTTATTTCAGTGCCACTTCTCTTCAACAGGTGAGTGAATTATTACCTACCCCTATAACTGAAGTTTTATGGGAATAGAAGTTAAGTGAATTACCTCCATGGAACTCGCTGGTGCGCATTCCATCTCGGTGAAGCTCGTTGACATACTCGGTGTTTCTCGGCACTCTTCTTTACCATCAAAAACTTCTTTCTTTTCACCTTCTATCTGAAATGATTCATCGCGTTTTCACGCGACCACCTGCAGCCAAAATATTGGCAATAATGTTAGCGAAAAGGCTTACACCTTGCGCAAGTAGAAACTAAGGTGTATCGATTGACCACCAGATCTAGTACCTCCTTTATCATCAAAATTAGATAAATGAGTAAAAAATCAAAAGGTTTCAATGAAAGTAAAAATACCACACGACATATATATATAAATTCCTTCCAAATGCAAGTATCGCTAACACCTTTCATAACGTGTTCAGACACAACTAAGAAACCATGTATACAAAAAAAATGAGTTAAAATGTCCTAACAGTTGAAAGCGATCTTGGATCCATATTTCTAAACTTGCAGCTACATGTTACTACTGAATGCCCCGCTATTAACGGATTTGAATAAGAAAAATTATTGATATCATCATGTGTACAACGATGTACACATCGGAAATAAAAAGGTGTGCAACTATGTACACACTAAGAATCAACTGGTGTACACTAACAACTTTGGCTCACGTATTTCCTTACAAAAAATACACTTTCAATGAACACACTGCAACAAGCTCCTATGTCAATAAAAACACCGTCTCAGAGAATATCATGTGCCACATTTTTGTCTCACTTTGAAAAAGAACAACATCAACTCTGATTTTACTTTAGCATATACTAACTCACCACTTCGTAAAAAGCGTGCATCCAGAAAGATGTATCCAGATTCCTAAGCAACTTACGAGTCATGGAACCCAATATATGAAAGTAGAATAAAAAAGAAAGAAAATAAAATAAGGATAGATGCGAGATAATGTTTACCTAGAATCGTATTATATATTCAACAACCAAACATTTCTACAATTGCAATATAAAGTTTGGGTATAAATTCCTTCTACAGTTTATACACAACAACAAAATCTTCTAAGACATGGTGTACAATTACGTACGCATTAACAATCAACGGGTACACAACTATGTACACATGAAAAATCAACAGGTATATAACCATGTACACATTCGAAAATATGTGTATAATTATGTACACGTTAAGAATCAACATGTGTACAACTATGTACACATCAAAAACACTAGCATTGACTATGTAATTCTTTTTAAAAGTGCCCGTAGGAACAATCCAAAGGAAATTTTAAAATTAGTAAAAGAATTCACAGCTGATAAAGGCGGAAGAGGCATGGGTAAAAAAAGAGAAACTACATTTGTGGTGACAATGTATAGATCGGTTCCTTATTAAATAAAAAAAATATACAATTATTTCAACCCTAAGAACGCATTAAAGTTTAAAGAAAAATAAAGTTCAATTGTAAAAAGATCCGAGAGGAGATCAGATAAATCGAAGGAATAAGAATCAGATGGAAAAAACGAACCCATAAAAGCAACAACATAGAGCTCAGGTTCTTGTACTTCTCAGAAAAGTCATCTTTGCTCTTTGAATTCATAGGATTAGAAGATGACACAAGTCTCGGTTATCAAAAAAGTATAAAAAAGAAATCCAATAACTTTTGGTGTTTAATTCCTATATAAAAGTTTATACCAAAATGGATTATGGTTAGAAGGAGATGTAGGAAGATATTGAAGGGAAACTATAAATTAAAAACTAAATCATCAATGTCCAATAACTTGTCTTATTAATCTTATCCAACTTCAATCCAGTCATTTTAATTTTTAGTTCCTTTCTATTATCCAAAGAAAAGCTTCCTCTCCAACTAATGCAAATAATTTGGATTTCACAGAATATATTTAGATCCGGTCAAACTACATATTTTACAGAGACATTACATTTAATGCGGCAATTATATTGTATGGCAGTGACAATAACAAATTAAAGGTGTTTAAAACTCAAAAAGTGGAAAGACAAAGAAGACTTACAAGCCAAATAAATCTAGACGACGATATCGACAGCTGAAGCAATGTGATTTTAGATAAAAGCAATTAACTCTGTCAGCCTTCAAAGGTTCATATATCAGATCCTGATAGTGATGCTTCAGGGATACCGCATTTCTTTGCTACAATCTATCAACTGCAATACATAATTTGTCTATAAGCTACATAATATATGAACTCGATGAAAAAATTATAATGTTCATAAAGAGAATTAAGAAATGATTCATAAAGTGAAAACAGGCAATGGCGTACAGATATGTACACATCTACAAACATGATTCATAGAGTGAGAACATGTAAAACAAGATAGCTGGGTTAAAAGATGAATAATCATTGAAACTAACAGCATGAACAATAATCATGATAATCAACAAGTGTACAATTATGTACACATTAAGAATCAATATGTGCAATTATGTACACATTATATTTTCCAAAGCTAGTCATCTATAGGAAGTTGACACTAAGTTGTCTAACATTAAGCGTTGGCGACTACAAAAATTCTAAATTTTCACATGCATGACATTTGAGAAAAAAAACTGATTTGTTAGTTGGATATTCAAATAAGTTTAGACTGTTTTTAATAATTGAAATACTTAAATATCGAGTAAACGGCAGCCTATGCTTTAATTATAAATATCATTGCGGATCATAACCAACTCAACATTTTCCACTAAGCAGTAAAGTGTCATAATTTCCCTATCTAGAAATGAAACCTCCACAAAAAGATCTTATGTCAAACTAAAAGGGACGCCTGTAATATTACTTTTTCTTGCTAAAATGTTCGTAGTTCTATCTAGTTTACATGAGCATTAAACAAGTTGGCTTTTCCTCTGGTTGAACATACAGAAGACTTTTCACATTTGTAAAGTTTTAAGAACACCTAATAGTATGCGAACACGGTTTTCTTGCTAAATTTTACTTAGTTTATCTAATTTAAAGAAATACAGCCACGCCATCTTTTTACTTGAATTTTCTAAAAATGGGGTTTACCTATCTTTCTTCGTACCTAGGCATAAATCCAAACAAGATAAATATGGTCATGCCACTTATTTCCTTAAAAATTTCTCTTTGCCACTTTATATCCATATATAGGAAGAATAGAAGGAAGAAACAATACAGTGGGAGATTAGTAATACCTGCAGTGAATCCGCTAATTCCATCTTTAACAAACTTTCCTATCAATTGAGAATCTCTCTCCAATGCATCGTTATTTTTACTTTAGAAGCTTCATGGGGTGGTCCTGCAGGAGAGATACTAGCAAGAGGATCTTACGCCATAATCCATGTCCATCGCACAACATGATCAACTGGCATCATCCTATGACCTTCACAATTATGAGTATCTTCTTAATCAGCTGACAAGGTATTCATCAACATAAGTAAGGAGCTTATATATTAACTTAAGTTATATTATTGCCACAATGAAACATTTCCTCCTATCCCAAAAATGAGCATCCATCTTTTACAAATAAAAAAAAATTCCAAACAATCTCAATAAACTCTAATTACGAATGAAAGTACATTTGATTAGTTTTTAAACACTACATTAAAAAGAAATAAAGTAATTAAACCCAACATCATCAACCCTATCAACTAAGTATACTCTTCACTGCATATACCCAACAAGTTGAGATCCTTGGATGAAAACCTAAAATTGATACTCAATTAACTATATAAACTCAATAAAACATCTTACGATCAACAAAAATACCCCAAATCAAGAAAACAATAGTGATAATAATAATTTCTTCCAAAAATACATAATAAGATCGTAAATAAATGAATACCATACCTGTAGATTGTTGTAGTGACGATGAACGCATCACTCAACCTCGAAAAATATTATATATAAAAACAATTGATCTCGGTAGAACCCTAAATTGATGAATTAACCCTAATCCAAATTTTTACATTAGGAAAATCGTAAAACCAATATGATGAATCAAGTGAAACGAAATAAATCAATCGACAAAAAGAAGAAGAAAAACGAGATGAAACTAGTAACATCGTCTTCAACAGGAGCAGCTGGAAAAAATTTCTCGACGGACGCTGGAAATGAAGAAATGAAAACCGAGTTACGAAGAAATAATATCTGATGGGTATTTTTTTCATCGATTTTTTTATTTTGGACTGAATCGTATAGGAAAGGATTAACTCGTTTCAGATTCCGTTAATTTGGACCTCCTGATACTAGGCTTGAGAGTGTAGGACTAGAGTGCCCAAAGCCCAGTAACTTTGGGATTAAATGTTAATTTCTACTTCTGTCAATGTGTATATGTATTTATTACATTTAATACGAAAGGAAGTTATATTTAGAAACATTTCATTTTAGAGTTGAATTGTCTCGAATAGTACTCGAGCAGGTTAATATATTTTGCTAGTTATAGTTTGGTTGAAGCTTGAAGGTTGCACTCTTTTGCCTTTTGCTGTTTAGGGAATGTCCGACTTGGGGTTTCTGTTTTATTAGTTGACTAGGTATCAACCCGTGCCGTCAAGGATATGTGTTTCAAATGCATCCATCGATTCATACATGTCGTAATTGTCTGAGAAGAATCGAACCGATCGATCCAGGTCTAAATATTTTGTGGAGTTGGTTAATAAACATGTCCTTATCCTCGAATCTTTTAATATTGCGTATGTAAGTTATACAATCCTTTGGGACAAACATAGTTAATCGTTAGAGCAAATCCTATGGGAAGTAGAACATTACTTCGTTCACTGCTTCAAAAAATATCATCAAAGGTCATTCACCAAACTTGTATCTTTACCTATTATCATGAACTATTTATCAAGCACGCACAATTACACGAAGTTGGGGAGAAATGACAAAAACAAAATTCATGACAAAAAAGAGGAATAAAGAGAGATGTGAGAAACTGAATCGATTATAATTAATTCATGCGTAGCCTTGCATAATCCCATGAAGTAGGGGAGAAATAATGACGAAAACAGAAACCATGACAAAAAAGGGGAATAAAGAGAGATGTGAGAAATTGAACCGATTGCAATTAATTCGCGTGTAGCATTGTGTTTGGTCAAATTCTTTTATAGATTTCATTTTTCTTCCTCCCCCTACTCGGCTAATCTTAAAATCACAACATCTTCTTTTTTAGAAAAATATGGCCTTTAAAAATTGTTTTAATATTAAAAAATAATAATAATAAGTAATTTGAAAACTAAAATCAAATTAATACAAAACAAAGAATAGGCTTTGCAACTCAAAAAGGGATTGCGACGCAGCTTGTTGCTCGCTTGCCTGCTATGTAAAAACTCCTCTTTTGATGATTTGATAGTAAAATAACTCTAAAAACACAAAAAAAAAAAACAAAAAAAAAACAAAAAAAAAAAAAAACAAAACAAAGAAAAATTAACCAAAGGTGACTAAATAATTTACCTATCCTAGGACACCTTTTCTCACCCTACTACCACTACTTGTTCCACCACCACATTATCGTCAGCTCTTCACCAGTCTCACCAATACCCACCACCATTATGTCCACCGCCGATCCACCACCACCACCAACCATCAAAACCATCACTAGTGCTAAATTTACCTATCTTAGGACCCCTTTTATCACTCTACTTTTCTTCCACCACCACATTATCGTCACCATCTACCAGTGTCACCGATACCCACCACCATTATCCCCACCATAAAAACCACCATTAATGCTTACTGATATGGTTAATATCAAATAAATTTATTACGTATCAACAAAAATATATTCATTTGATTAGTTAAAGAAACATTTATTATGAAATATCAATTGCACAATTATTATTAATTTTTAATTAAACGTGATCATTTATAACGATAGATTTAAGTTCTGCAAGTATAAATTTGATTGTTCTTTATCTAGCCTAGTTTTTCCAAACTTTGTTTTGTATTATGGAAGTGTAATCAATTTTATTTTAATTCTAAAAACCGTGATTTATTAGATCGGGTACTACAAATAGTTGAGATCCCATTTGGGCGATCCTCATGATCATATTGTCTTATATAATTTAGTATCCTCCTCAAAATATTTGTGTTTTGTCCTTACCAGTTGCGATAAAAACAGCCAACTACATCTATCACCATAAAATGTTGCCCATTTTGTGAAGACACAAAACTATTATTGTCCACTATTATTCACTAACATCCACCACCGTCCGTAAAAACCTGCCATGCCCACTATTTCTTCCACCACCACTAATGTTACCACCTCTACCACTCACAAATATCCGCCACTGTTTCCACCACCCACTGCTTCTTTCACTACCACCATTAAAAATTTATTAATATAATTTTTAACCGAGGTCACTGTAGTACAGTGGTAAAGTCATTGGGTGATTATGTCAGTTACATGAGTTCGAAACTCGCCAGCACCAATATATAGTTTTAAATAAAATTATTTATTAATAAAAATATGTATTTATTAGATTCATTAAATGAACATTTATCATGAAAAATTAATTAATCATTCATCATGAGCAATTAATAGGACAATAATTAATAAAGTATTTATAATGATTAGTTGAAAAAACCACGGCCGTACATTTATCCCTCCTTGATAAATCTCGGCTGCTCTTTATCTAGCCTAAGCCTAGTTCCCATGGAGGGTGGTATAAAAGTTGTTTTGCCATGCCACATGGCATGGCAAACTAGTCCCCCAGTATGGTAAAACTGGCAAATTTTAATAAATTAGTATATTTTATTATGTTTTGTGGGACCCTTATCGATAAAAAAAATCTGTTTGTTTAGGTTTGGTGGGGTCTTATTAAATTTAGGATTTATATAATATTATGTGGTTCCCTTTTATAATAAAATTGTCATAATAACTAAAAAGTAGGAGAGAAGAAAAAATAAAACACTAAATATTACTGAGCGATCTACACTAAATCGCTAGCGGTGCTTACTTGACCGCCCGGTAAATATTCGACCTGGCCTGGCTAAGTGGCAAATTTGCCAGTTAGCCAGCTCCATAGTGGGTGCTTAAATGGCAAACCCATAGGAAGGGGTTAACTTAGCGAAACTTTGTTTTGTATTCTAGATGATGGCGTATCTTGCACGTAATAAAAAACAAAATATAGAATCCTGAATTACATTTTTGTAACATATTAGGTAACCATATCAAAGAAATGAATCTTTGTAGAAAATTCAAAGATTTAGATGGCACCTTTCTTTTGGACTTCTGATAAGATAAAAATATCAATCATCAAGATGATTTCATAACATGATCAGCGGCTTAAGTTTTTGAGAATTTTGCGTGTCTGGGTGTCCGTTTTATATGGTATCAAGCGTCAAAATCATGCGTTAGCGTGGAGTGTTTTCCCATCAGTTATAGAGATTGATTCACCGACGCCATTACAATTAATTCTTAATTATGGAAAATCCAATGGAAGCTGATCCTGTAGTAGTATTATTTACGTTGGACGAAAAGACAGATCCATTAAAAGATGATGGTTAGAAAGTTGCAAAAATTTCCTTCAGGACCTTCCACCCTCCATAATAAGGACATTCCACCTTCCTTTCCTTTAATATGGTTGATGGTTGGGAAGTCGCACTGATTTTCTCAAAGGGTCCTATAGAAACATGAGGAGATTTGGTGGTTAGTTTCCTCGTTGGTAGATGAATATTGTTTTACCTAAGTTGTTCAAGCCTTTCGTGTGTGATTCGACATTGGAGATCACTAAATGTTACGTGCTAGAGCAAGGCTCTATTTACATCTCTACAGACTTTTCTTTATTAGAACACTAATCTCCGCTTCTAGACTTATCGTAACATTGGAGGACATATGGATTTTTCCATAAGCGCAATAGATGACTTATCGTAAAAGCCACATGACTCATCTTGGGAGTCCATATGTGGTTAATCGTGGAAGCCTCAACAATGTTTACTGTGGAAACTCAGTATGTTAAGAAGCAAAGCAAGTCAAATGGCTTACGTTGCATTGAAAAGTGGTTTGCACAAGAAATAGAAATGGAGGATGCAACATAAATGAAAAGAGTTTCAGGAATTTTATCAACAAGAACAGCTTAGTAGATATTACAATGGCAGAAGGAAGTTATACATGGACAAATTCACAATATCCTCTAATTCTTGTGAGATTGGACAGATTTGTGTTTTCTATAGAATGGGAAGAAAAATGACCTTCATTAGTTCAATATAGACTGAAACAGGCCAGTGTCAGATCATGCATCAATCTTACTGAGTTGTAATAATGATATTGTTATTGTTCCTGAACCTTCTTTTAAATTTGATAATTATTATTTGGATCTTTTAAATTTGGTATGATTAAGGATGGAGGATGGTATGGTGTTTTTAAAGCTTCTTTAAATGCCAATGAACAACT
Source organism: Papaver somniferum (assembly GCF_003573695.1). Lineage (NCBI taxonomy): Eukaryota > Viridiplantae > Streptophyta > Magnoliopsida > Ranunculales > Papaveraceae > Papaver > Papaver somniferum. The sequence continues at coordinate 7,257,677 of NW_020651082.1, read as the reverse complement.
AGAATGTATCTTTTAAGAAGAGACCTTGGAGATGTGCCTATTTTGCTAGATGGTGAAGATGAAGTGGATATTCTGGATAATTTTTCAACTAAGGCTTGCTATGAGGCTTCGGAAGGTAGAGTTGAGGAATGTGCATACATCAATTTCTTGTGGAGAAGAGATATTCTTTCAAAAGTCAGCTTCGTGCTTTGGGCAGTCTTCAACAATTCACTCACAACAAGAGATATGTTACGACATAAAGGTATAGTACTGTTTGTGTTATGTGCAACCAGGTAGATGAATCTATGGATCACCTATTTCTACATTGCCAAACTACTTTCAAGATTTTGGATTACTTCATCAAAGCCTTTCATATCTCTTGGCCTTTGCCAGCAACCATTTTACAGCTCTTTGAAGCTTGGACTTGGAACGTTTTATCTGGTAGATGTAAGAAGATCTGGAGTATCTTGCATTATGCAATTGTTTGGAACATCTGGAAGGAAATGAACAATAGAGTTTTTGGAGGGAGGCATAAGTCGGAGTTTGAGTTGTTAATCTATATTAAGCAAACTTTCGTCCTTTGGAGTTGTGAGCTGGACACTTTTAGATTCATTGATACCTCTCAAATTTTGCAAAACTGGGAGTGTGTAATGCATATGTAAACTGCTTGTAAGACTTTCATGTCTGCCTTGATTTGGCTTTTTATTTAATATAACGTTTTCTTTTTCGAAAAAAAAATTATTACTTGCATCACCCTGGATTTCTGGATAATATGAAAACTTGGCGGGAGAATTTTACTTTTGTTGGTAATCCTAGTTATATTCTTGTTAAGAAGCTTCAGGGTGGGGACAGAAACTTTTGGTTCTTTACAAGATGAAGTTGATAAACTTGAGACACTTATTGTAGGGGCGAAATATCGCACAAGACAGACCTACAACTTCGCTCTAGCCAAAACAACCTTAAGGATGAAGAGACAATAATCATCGAGAGATAAGGAGAAGAATGATTACGCCATAATGGAGGAAAAACGTGAAGAGAAGTTGAACAAAAAAGACAATGCAATAATCATCTCAAGAAAAGAAGCACGAAGAACTAAGTAGCAACGCGACATATAGAGACAGTTCTCAAAAGTCTGGCGAATAAGACAAACTGATATATAATCAGTCAACTGAGATCATGCACTTGAATCATAGTTGTCTTCTACTGTTGCACTTTCCTAAATAAGGGACCAAAAATGAGAGAGGGAGAGATCGATTGAGAAAGAAGGCTAAGGAATTTGCCAAGAGAGAAAAGAAGGAAGCCATTAGAACTTAGCTTTCATCTCATATTTCTCCTTTTTATTGTACACAAACTAGTCTTGTAATCACTAAAGAATATCAAATGATCAATACAAAGTGTTAGAGAAGATCATACTAGTGACAAAGTGGTGAATTATATCATTAATGTTTGGTTTGATTCACATGACTTAAGCTTTGTGTTATTATCATTACAACGGGTGTAGTTGTGGGATTCTCCGCAACTATATTTTGGCGCTAGAAACAGGGAGGATTCGTCCTCACCTGCTAGTTACTAGATAGAAATCATCATCTTTGAAGTTTGATTGTTATTCTCATAACTTTCATTTTTCTGTCCACCACGAAAATAAAATAAACGGTACATCATTTCTTTATCTTGTCTGGAAAAAGTTCTCTCAAAACTCTTTACTTTCAAAACTCCAAAGGTTCTCAGGAAGAAATCCTCTCAAAAATCTTATTTGATTGGTAGCATCGACTGGATCTCCTCCTGCCAAAGAAAGGTCTGTACCGCGAAGTAATTATTCAACGGCAATGCAGGGAGAAGGCGTTAATAGGAGAAGAGGGAAGGAAAAATTTGCCAAAAGAAACATGCAGTGGATCAGGAAAAACGATAAGGAGAGATCTGGATGAGCTGCTATTTCAAGTGACAAAGAGGAAGCAATTATCACCATGTGAGAGTATGAGAGAAAGCTCGCACAATGGAAGAAGAAATAAAAAATGGTGATTGCAGAGCAGGTAGACCTTGCAATCAGGTATGGGCGGCTCTGGATAGAAAATCACAATGTGAAAAAGAAAGTACGTGAATATGAGTTGGAGATAGAATATGGAGAGAATTATAAAAGATATCACAGAGAAAGAGAGATTGCTGAAAGAAAATAAAGGGCCACAAGACTATATAAACAAATACGGGATGATGCACAAAGGAATGAAGAAAGGAAAGAGAGAAGACACTTAAATACGAGGAGAATAACGCGAAGTAGTTACTAAGGAGAAAATTGGAGAAAAACAACTCAGTGCGAGAGGCGAAGCCGATTGCAGATAAGAAGAAACGCATGGCATCAGCAATGCAATGCTATTGTATAAACCGCAGAGAACGTCGAAGAATTTCACGAAAAAGTGCTAAGGCGAGTATACAAATGTGACTTTAATGGAAAAGAAATATATCCATAAGAAAAAGATACACCCCTGGAAGATTGGAAAAAATAACCAATCGCGTTTAGTGCTGAAGACGCCCTGGAAAACAGAAGGTCGCACGAATAAAGCCTAATCATAACTATAGTAATAGAATCAGATCGCAGAGATGAAGATGGCGCGATATCCCCTTTGACGATCGACAGAATCTTAGTAGACAGTGGAAGCTCGGTGGACGTATTATTCTATCACATGTTCAGAGCAATGATATACATCGATTCGAATGTCTCCCCAGCAAAATACAACATCTTCAGGTTTAACAGGGTAGCAAAAAAACCCAAGGGAAAAATTACGGTGACGATACCCGTAAACTCGCTAGAAACAATAGTTACATTCAGCATCGTGGATGTTGATACGCCATATAATGCGATTATTGGGAGGCCCTAGATACATGGAGTCAGAGGAATAACGTCTACCTTCCACCGGTGTATTCACTTTCCTACACCTAATGGGATAGGAGAAATCAAATGAGATATCGTGCAGGCGAAAAAGTGCCGAGACCTTAACATACAACACCAGGAAGGACGAAAACAAAGAAAAGAAGATAAGAAAAAGAAGGCGAAGCAGGCAAATAAGGAGAGAGAATTCCAAATCTACATGGGGAGAGCAATTGAAGGAAAGGGAATCCCGAGCGAAATCCCTGAAAAGGAAGGAGAACCCGTGCACCAACTAAAGGGGCCAACACCACAAGAGAACCCGTACCAAGTTTCACTGCTGAAGAGCGACGAAAGACATCAATTTGGGGACGGAGGCTGAACCAAAAATAGTAAAAATAGGGAGCACAATGGAAGAAGAAGAAGAAAGAAACCTCGAACAACTTCTAAAAGATTATTGCAATGTATTCGCATGGAGTATGGGCGAAATGCCTGGCATAGACCCTTCCCTTGCATGTCATAGGCTATCCATCGTCCCGATAGCAAGACCAGTTAGGCAGAGGATACAAAAAATAGCAGTGGTATATCACGAGAAAATTTAGGCAGAACTACAAAAAATGATCGAATCAGGGATCATAAGACCTGCGAGGTATGCAGAATGGATCGCGAACATGAAGGTAGTCCCTAAAAAGAACAAAAAGATTCGCATTTGCATCGACTTCACCGATCTAAATAAAGCCTACCCGAAATACATTTATCCACTGCCAGACATCCCTCAAACAGTGGAGGTTGTCACAGGATGGGAAACAATATCGTTGATGGACGGCTACTCATGATACAACCAAACACCCTTAGCGGAGGAATCTCAGGAGAACATATCATTTTTCCCACCAAGAGGCTATACTGCTATACCAGGATTCCCTTTGGGTTAAGAAATGAGGGAGCCACTTACCCATACATGGTAGAAGAAGTACTCAAACTACGGATACCCACTATTTTAGCGGTCTACGTTGATGACATGCTGGTCAAAAGCAAAAAATCAATTGATCACGCGAAAGACCTAAAAGATATATTTGAACAAATGCGAAAGATTAAAATGAAGATAAATATCGCGAAGTGTATTTTTGGGGTTGTATCTGGGACATTTCTGGGCTACATCGTCTCTAAAGAAGAAATTCGGGTCGATCCCATCAAAGTACAAGATATTCGTGAAATGCCTTCGGCAGCTACTATCAAAGATGTGCAAAAATTGAATGGTATGATCGCATCCTTAGGGCGATTCATATCGCGTTCATTCAAAAAGTGCAAAAACTTTTTCAACATTTTAAAGAAAGAAAGCAAGTTTGCATGGAAGCAAGAATGCGAAGCCTCCCTTCAATACATATAAGACTATCTAGCAAACTTGTCAATGATATAAAAACCAGATCCGAATGAGGAATTGCTAATATATATTGCCATAACACCGTATGCTTTCAGTGCAGTATTGCTTCGATCAGATCAGGGAGTGGAAAAACCAATTTGCTGCATCAGCAAAACCTTCAACTCTGCAGAACGCAATTACACCAAGATAGAGAAGATGATTCTAACACTGGTCTACGCAACTCAGAAGCTTCGCATCTATTTTCATGCGCACAAAATAAAGATGTTGACTAAAATACCCATTAAATATATATTAAAATCTTTCAAGAGAGTGGGAAGAATAGAAAGATGGAATGCAAAGATCAAACAGTTCTGATAAGCAATGAAGTTCTATCTTCACCAAAATCTCAAGTAATCGCCGATTTCATCACGGACTTTCCATTAGAAGAAGATGATACCACAAGCGAACTGATGGATATCGATGAAGATCGCACAGACCCAGAAGACTTGCTGAAATAAGATAAACCTAGGAGGTGGGAAATTTTTGTGGATGGATCTGTAAATAGCCAAGGAAATTGGTTAAGGATAGTTTTCACTTCGCCCGCTGGAGAAAGAATAGCTCATTGCTTCAGATTAGAATACTAAACCACAAACAACGAAACCGAGTACGAAGCAGTAATACATGGATTAATATTGGCAGTAGAGATGGGGTTGGACGACATCATACTTACCAGTGATTCGCATTTGGTCATTCGCATAAACTTCAAACCCTAAGAATATGATATGATCACGCATGCCTGAGTAGCATGACAAGAAGCAAACAAGAATTTAGTTTTCTCCCAAACCTATTATCCATTATATTCAACGATCACATTGGCAATAAACAAGTGTTCGCATCCCATCTTTCTTCGCGATATGATATTCGTACAATATATCTTGCACCAGGCCACATCTATTAATTGTTAGTAAAAGCTCTTCCTTCGGATGTGGAAAGCTGAGGCAAGTATGGGAATACTAAAATTCATATGTTTTCCACCTCCTTAGTCCGACACACTTAAAGAATATTGAAAGCATATTCAACAGATAAATAATTCTCGGTTCTGGATAATTGTCTACTTCAAATTTTTGAATACATAAAAGAAGTACAGCTGCGAAGCAATTCACCCAGAAATCATACAAACAACCGAAAAAGAAGATGCAAAAAAGAGCATAGCTAAAACTCCTATTCGCATGTCTTCACAAAAAAGACCCCTCATCGCCCTTAATCATTCCAACTTGCAAGGTGACTCCAAGCTAAAACACACACAGCGACGAAGAAAATTCTTCCAATAGTCAACTTGGATAATTCTTTCCGAATGGTGACCCGAGGATCAAATTGGGTATTATACAACCGAGAGGAAATACCGTCATAGTTGGAACAGAAGAAGACGAGGTTCTGCCCTTGGATGTCCCCTAATCACGACGAATTTTTTTAAAATTCTTCATAAACCTCTTGATCGATCTACTAAAATAAGATTTAGATCTGTGGGAGTATGGGAATCCTAAATAAAATGAGATAGAATATTGGAAAAAAAACAAAGGAAATACAAAATATGAAGAACTGAGGCGAGGACTCACCGAAAAGACGATACAACAGCAGTAGGAAGGGATACATCACAACCCTCCATGGAAGCCAAAGAACTTGAGAGAAGGAAAATAAGTCGAACAAGAGGGGAGGAAAAAGATAAAAGATACTTACCTCCCCCTGGGGTATTTATCCATGGAAAAGCAATAAAGACGCACCGCCGAAAAAGGAGGAAACCGGAAACACGTGTAACAATTGTGCAGAAAGTACATAAGCATGTCGTAAGACAGATGAAAAGACAGGTATGACACGAATCTTGACTAAAGATTCTCGTATTATTCCACTTACAGCAGAACAACGGGAGAAGAGGAAAAATGTATGGGAGAAATATCGCACAAGACAGAACTACAACTTCGCTCTACCAAAAAAACCTTAATCACGAAGAGAAAATAATCATCGAGAGATAAGGCGAAGAATTATTACGCGATAATGAAGGAAAATCGCGAAGAACAGCTGAACAAAAAAGACAATGCGATAATCATCTCAACAGAAGAAACACGAAGAACTAAGTAGAAGCACGACAGATAGAGACAGTTCTCAAAAGCCTGGCGAATGAGATAAACTAAAGTATAATCAGTCAACTGAGTTTATGCAAGTGAATCATAGTTTTCTTCTACTTTTACACTTTCTTATGTAAGGGCCAAAAAATGATAGAGACAAAGATCGATTTAGAAAGAAGTGGTAAGGAATTTGCCAAGAGAAAAAAAAGAAGCCATTAGAACTTAGCCTTCATATCATATTTCTCCATTATTGTAAACAAACTATTCTTGTAATCACTATAAGAATATCAAACGATCAATACAAAGTGTTAGAGAAGATCATACTAGTGTCTGAAAAGACGAAGGTACCCAAATATACCTCAATCTAAAACTTTTCCACTTATAAGTCCTCTTACCGAAAGTGATTGTCTATGGACTGAGTCGAGACAATACAACGAATCGGCATTCACACTTTGTGTGATCGTCTAAGGATAAGGGATCGAGACAATACAACAATCAAAGTGTGATTACTTGATAATAGATTCGGACTCAACCAAACTCTATAGGATTGCTATCAAGTAATTACGTATTTAATCTTTTTGTATTTTACTTTTAATTATAATAAAAATAGTTGTAATTGCGGAAATAGAAAAGTAAAAGACACAGCAAGATTTTGTTACGAGGAAACCACAAATGCAGAAAAACCCCGGGACCTAATCCAGAATTGAATACTATCAGAATTAAGACGCTATACAAAATCAAACCAACTTCGTATAGTTGAGACCAGGAAACTAAACCTATAGTTCACCTAGTTTCTTCAGTATCCATGCGCTTCCGACATTCGATAAGTGCACGCACTGGAACAATTCCTTTGGTTCGTATTCCAAACAGTAAAGAAACAACAAATATGTTCGGTAACAACACTTTTCAATCTCAGTGATATGAGTTTGACAAAGCCTCTCCCGTTTAACCAATAAACTCCTTTGTCGGGTTTTAGATCTATCTAATATTCAACTACCAAAGTAGTTGGATTTAGATTTTGCTATCAAATATATAAATCACAAAGATAATATATATTTATGTTGATCTATACAACTAATCAATCAAGTCTATCAAGATAAACCATGTATAATTGAATCTCCCAGCCGATCAAGTTTTTGTGCACACCAAAGATACGAACCCAATAAGAAATCTTTTTTTTCTTCAAATCTTCTTAGATCTTTAATAATAACCTGCACACCACAACTTGAATCTCTTGTTATCAATCACGTACAGAATGGAGCCTTTTAACAATGGATTATGACAAGACATCTTTAGATCTAAAAACAGTTTTAAAGATCCCGTCGAAACTTCGATCTAGTTTGAGTGAATCTTATATTAGAAGAGAGTATTCTCAAGCATAAAAAAAAAACTAGCTGCAATCAAAGTTCAGCAACCGTTAGTCATTCAAATCAAATCAAAAACTAATAATACTGCAATTATCTAGTTTCCAACCAACGGTACTCGTAGAGCTTCTCAATCCCAAAGAAGTATTTAAAACGAGCGGTCGTAAGAGATTTCGCCTAATTAGGGAACTTTCCTCCCCGGATAAAGGACCCCACTAGTAATAACACAACTTGGTAGTTTTTCTATCTCTAAGGATTAGTTTGCTCGAATTTCAAACTTCAATATTTATAGACAAAGGAAGTTTGGACATCAAGGAATTTTCAAAACCGAATATTCTCAAAGATATGCAATAAAGCCCCAAATTGGTTTTCATAATTCCTGGAAATGCTCTGTCCAAATATTGACCGAAATCTCAATAGAAAACCTCAAATTAGTAAATGCACATTACCAATTTTTATTTTCTAAAGATATGCATTTAATTGATGGAAATTAATAGCATATAAAACTAAAAACCTTCATTAAAATATTCTCAATTTATTTCGATCCAGGATTTTCTTTTAGTTATTAAGGAATATCTTTGAGCAACAATAGATAAGAATTAATGCACATGTTCAAAGTATGTCGACATCTTTTCTTTGTAAATCCTTTTTCATATTTACAATCTTCGAACCGATTTGACACACTTCCAAAAAAGTTTAGAATTGGTTGATCTGACTTCCAAGAAATATGTGATTGATTATCATATCAAATCACCAATCATGGGTTTAACGGTTCTACCAAACACAAGTTTTGCTTCTACGTCCATGTGGGTAATAGGATCAGCTACACTAGTTTCCATAAATTGGTTAACTAAGTATCAGGATCGGTTACCTAATTCTTATGGTATTTACTTGTGATCGGTTGCACAAGTCATAGGATCGGTTACACTAATTACTAAGACTTGTTGCGCCTCTAAGAAAGATCGATTCCACATACTTGTGATCAGTCACACCTCTTACTAGGATCGGTTACCCAATGTCTAGAGTTGGTCACACCAATTACAAAATATCAATCATACCATCTCAAGTGATTGCTTAGGATCAGTTTCACTAATAAAAGTCATACCAATACATAAATCAGGCGTTGTGATTAGTTTTACCATGATACGTACACAAGTTATAATCGTTTATGCTCAACCACATATATTGGTAATTCAAAGATTTGAAATGAATAACAATACCAATAAGCCTAGAGATTTCCCTTTCGATTCACAAAACAAGTTTATGAATGTACTTCCTTTAAACGAATGTAAAACACTGTTTCCTATGAAGAAATCTTCACCCATACCCATACATAATCACAATAGCATTCATACGATTATGTCAATGTGTTATATACGAAATTCAAAAGATAGACGTTATACTTCGTATTATAATTCCTTAATACTATTTCTAACTAGATTATAATGAACCACAACTTCACAGTTACGTTTTCAATATGCACGACTTGAAAGATACGTTAGGAATGAAACAGTTCAATTCAAAATACTACTCACTTTAAGAGGAAGGATGATGTCGTCAATATAGCACTTGACTTCTTCACATTCTTCAAGTCTTCGAGGAATACGTGTATGTCTCATATCCTAATAACTTTCTAGTTAACCTATACGAAGTTGACTCTAGTATATCATCAAGCGACTCTTTAAATGAGTTTTGGTTTACTAAAATATGACAACCAAACTTGACATACAAACGCTTAGTGGATTCAACCGAGCTATGCTCTAACAGTACTCGTACGCATACTGGCGAAAAAGTTCACATCCGTGAATTTTTGCTGAGTTTGGAAACCAAAACAAACTCGATCTAGTTACTAAAGTATGCGTACCTATGCATACTTTAGATGGTTATTTCTCTATAATCGTTGGTTCATGAACTCAAATATTTATATAATAAGGAATAAAATCTTTGCAAACCATGGCTAATAATATTTGTGAATCAAATCGATTTTGCTTCGATTGTGTCTTGTTTACTTCTATAAGATCTAAGCAATTGAAAAACTATCTCTCTAGTTTTTTTGAAGTCATTTGAACTAGTTGTGGTGAAGATGAATAAGGTTGATATGAAAGTGCTCATATGGCTAACCATTGGTTAACTATTGTTGAACCAACTAAGCGTACATGTTTAGATACAATTACTCAAACCTAAATGAAGTTACATTTCATTTGTGTATGACAAGCTAAGTTCGATCTAACGGTCGAAAGATATTATCTTGAATCTAATCAGGTTTTCATATAATGGTGAATACTAAATGCTTTGTTACTAAGCTAACGTTGATTACAAACTCTGATTTGAAATCTACATAAATGAGAACTCTAGCAACTGGGAAACTTAATCCCCACACCTCATGTGTGATACTAGTTGAAACTAGAGTCGATTCTTCTTTAACCTTAGGTTTTTCACGAAACCTTGTAGGTTAACGACTTGAAGACTTCATTTGGATTGTGAAACCAGACCTAACTATTTTCTCTGTAGTTGCATGATCTGATCTTGCTGTTTCTATCGTTTGAATACAATCGTAAGAATGGATTGAGATTTATATCTCCGATATGTAAGATAGAAAAGAAGTCACAAACATCTTCTTCTCATCGTTTGTGATTCCGCAATATCTTGTTTCGTAAACCGATTAAGATTATTGTGAGGTGATTGATAATTATAGGTTGTTCTTCGGGAATATAAGTCCGGGTTATCGATTGGTTCCTGTTCACCTTGATTTATCAAAAGACGGAACAAAAACTCATAGGTATTTTTGCGGGAGACAAATTTATCTATTCCTATAGACTTTTCTGTGTGAGGCAGATTTGTTTATCAAGTCTTCGAATTTGGGTCGTACCAAATCTTGGTTGTGGGTGAGATCAGCTAAGGGAATCAAGTGCATAGTATCCTGCTGGGATCAGAGACGTAAGGAGCGCAAATGTACCTTGAATTAGTGTGAACTTGATTGGGATTAAACTACATTACATAACGAAGTTAGTTTGTAGTAGTTTAGAGTTTGTAGTGTCTTAATTGAAATCGATTCACTCGAATTCATTTATTATAGGTTGTATCGCACCAAACATAGATTGTTAGATATTTTCGTGTTTGTCTGCTCTGATACCAATTGAAAAGACGAGGGTACCCAAATATACCTCAATCTAAAACTTTTCCACCTATAAGTCCTCTTACCGAAAGTGATTGTCTATGGACTGAGTCGGGACAATACAACAAATCGGTATTCACACTTTTTGTGATCATCTATGGATACGGAATCGAGACAATACAACAATCAAAGTGTGATTACTTGATAATAGGTTCGGACTTATCCAAACTATATAGGATTGCTATCAAGTAATTACGGAATTAAAGTTTGTGTATTTTACTTTCAATATAATAAAAACAATTATAATTGCGGAAATAAAAATGTAAAAGACACAGCAAGATTTTGTCAACGAGGAAACCGCAAATGCAGAAAAACCTCGGGACCTAGTCCTGAATTGAATACTCTCATAATTAAGCAGCTATACAAAACCAAACCAACTTCGTATAGTTGAGACCAAGCAACTAAAGCTATAATTCACTTAGTTTCTTCAGTATCACTGCGCTTTCGACATTTGATAAGTGCACACACTGGAACAATTCCTTTGGTTCGTACTCCAAACAGTAGAGGAACAAAAAATCTGTTATGTAACAACTCTTTTCAATATCAGTGATATGAGTTTGACAAAGGCTCTTCCGTTTAATCAATTAACTCCTTTTTCGGGTCTTGGATCTATCTAGTATTCAACTACCAAAGTATTTGGGTTTAAATTTTGCTATCAAATATATAAATCACAAAGAGAATATATATTGATGCCGATCTATACAACTAATCTATCAAGTCTATCAAGATAAACCGATTATAGTTGAATCCCCCAGCCGATCAAGTTTTTATGCACATCAAAGATTATGAACCCAATAAGAAATCTTCTTTGTCTTCAAATCTTCTTAGATCTTCAATAAACACCTGCACACCACAACTTGATTCTTTGTCTTCAAATATTCTTAGATCTTCAATAAACACCTGCACAGAAAGAAATCTGTTAACAATGGATTATCACAAGATGTCTTTAGCTAAATACAATTCTAAACATCCCGTAGAAACTTCGATCTAGTTTGAGTGAATCTTATATCAGAAGAGAAGATTCTCAAGCATAAACAAACTAGGTGCAATCAAAGTTAAACAACCGTTAGTCAATCAAATCAAATCGAAAACTAATAATATTGCAATTATCTAGTTTCCCACCAACCGGTACTCGTAGATATTCTCAATCCCAAAGAAGTCTTTAAAACGAGCGGTTGTAAGAGATTTCGACTAATTAGGGTACTTTCATCTCCGGATAGACGGCTTTACCAGTAACAACACAATATGGTAGTTTTGCTGACTCTGAGGATTAGTTTGATCGAATTGCAAACTTAGGTATTTATATACCAAGGAAGTTTGGACACCAAGAATTTCCAAAACCGAATATTCTCAAGATATGCAATAAAGGCCCATATCGGTTTTTCATGATTCCTGGAAATGCTTTGTCCAAATATTAACTGAAATCTCACTAGAAAATCTCCAATTAGTAAATTCACATTAATAATTTTTATTTTCTAGAGATATGCATTTAATTGCTGGTAATTAAAAGCATATAAAACTAAAAACCTTAATTAAAAGATTCTCAATTTTTTTCAGATTGGGATTCTCCTTTAGTTATTAAGGAATATCTTTGAACAATAAAAGATAAGAATTACTGAGCATGTTCAAAGTATGTTGACATATTTATCTTTGTAAATCCTTTTTCATATTTACAACATTGGAACCGATTTACCACACTTCCAAACAAGTTTAGAATTGGTTCATCTGATTTCCAAGAACTATATGTGATTGATGAAATCATTATCAAATCACTAATCATGGGTTTACGGTTCTACCAAACACAAGGATTGGTTCTACCTCCATATGGTTACTGGGACCGATTACTTCAGTTACCAGGACCGGTTACGTCAATTACCAGGACCAGTTACCATATACTCATGGTATTACTTGTGATCGGTTACACCAATTACTAGGATCGATTACACATTCTTTTCTGATCGATCACACCAATTACTAGGATCGGTCACACCAACTACAAATAACGATCATACCATCTTAGGTGATTACTTAGGATAGGTTACACTAATAAAAGTCATGCCAATACATAAGTCCGTCACTGTGAGTAGTTTTACCAAGATACACAACAAGTTATGATCGGTTCTACTAACTCACCCATATTGGTAATCCGAAGATATGCATGAATAACAATACCAATAAGCCTAGCGATTTCCCTTTCGATTCAAAAAATAAGTTTATGAATGTACATCCTTTAAACGAATGTAAAACATTGTGTCCTGGGACAAAATATTCATTTATACCCATACACATAATCACAATAGCATTCATACGATTATGTCGATGTATTATATACGAAGTTCAAAAGATAGGCATTATACTTCATATTATAATTCCTTAATACTATGTCTAACTAGAGTATAATAATTCACAACTTCGCCGTTATGTTTTCAATATAACACGGCTTTAAATATACGTTAGTAATGAAACAGTTCAAGTCAAAAAAGTACTAACCTCATGAGGAAGGATGATATCGTCGATGTAGCTCTTTACTTCTTCACATTCTTTAAGTCTTCGAGTAATACATGTATGTCACATATCCTAATAACTTTATAGTTAACCTATACGAAGTTGACTCTAGTAGATAATCAAGAGACTCTTTAAATGAGTTTTGGTTGACTAAAATATGACAACCAACCTTGACATACCAACGCTTGGTGGGTTCAACTGAGCAATGCTCTAACAGTGTCAAAGTGGTGAATAATATCATTAATGATTTGGTTGATTCACATTACTTAAGATTTGTGTTATTATCATTACAAATATTACGGTTGTGGGATTTTCCGCAACACTTATAGATGTCTATGATAGTTTGGAGGAAATCAACACTCTCAACGAAGAAGATTATTCTGGCAGTGAATTAACAAAAATAAATCATAAGAAAGCTCAATTGGATCTTTCTAGAAAATGGTTCTCAAGGTCTAAGGGTCAATGGTTGGCAGATGGAGAAAGAAACTCAATTTTTTCACAACAATGCATCTTACAAACAGAAAGTAAATGCTATTAATTATCTGCTTATTAATGGGAAGATGTGTCATGACAAAGACAAAATCAATGAAGAAGCAAATAATTTTAATATAAATATGTTTACAGAGAAGGTAACTTTAAGACCTACTTTTGATGAGCTAGAGTATTAGACTTGAGAAACCAATAGAAGAAGAAGAGGTAAAGAATGTAATTTGGAGCTTTGGTAAAAACAAATCTTCAGGGACTGATGGCTATACTATAGAGTTCTTCAAAGCAGTTTGGGATTTTGTTAAATTTGATCTAATGGAAGTAGTGAAGGAGTTTGAGAATACAGGCAAGATAGATTGGAGGCTGAAATAATGTACATATATAATTTTCATTCCTAAGATAGATGGTAGTTCTTCTATGCATTTTTTCAAAACAAATAAGATTAATTTAGGTTATTTACAAGATTATTTCCATATTACTAGCATACAAGATGAAACAAGTACTTCCTTTAATTATTCCTGAATTCCAAGGAGCATTTGTAGAAAACAGGCAAATTACATATGGTTTTTTGATTGCTTTAGAGCTAATTGACTCTAGAGAAAGGGATGGTACTTCTGGCTTGGTGGTAAAAGTGGATCTAGAAAAGGTTTTTGTGAGTTGGAGTTGTGTTTATTATACTTTATCTAGATTTGTTTTGGCAATGTCTGAAGAAATTGGATTAGGTGGTGCTTAACTAGTACAATATTTTATATGTAAATCAATGGGACTGCTTCTTGTTTGTTTAGAAGTAGTAAAGGCATCAAACAAGGAGATCCCGTGTCTCCCTTTCTCTTTATATTGGTTGTTGAGGTTCTATCTATCATGATTAAAAAAACAGTTTCTTTGAACTTAATCTCTGGGTTTAAAGTTGCTAGTAATGTAAATGAGATTAATCATTTGTAATTTTCTGATGATATCATTGTATTCTTAGATGACAGTCTTGATCAGGAAAGAAATATCAAAAATATAATGCTGACTTTTCAATTAGTTTCTGGTATGAAAGTAAATTCCAAGAAAAGTGCATCAGTTCCAGTTGGGAATACAGTTAATGTTGTGGAAAGTGCTAGAGTTTTTGGTTGTCCTATTACTTCTTTCCCAACGAAATATTTTGGGATCCCTTTGGGAAGCAAATCTAAATCTTTAGGAGTGTGGGATGTGATTATTCAAAAAACTTAGAAGAAGCTTAGTATGTGGCAGAGAAGATATTTATCCAAAGGAGGGAGAATTATGCTTATAAAGCATGTGATTTCAAGCCTTCCTGTGTATTATTTGTCTCTCTTTCAAATGCCAGCTTCTGTGGTGAAACATATGGAAAAGATAATGAGACGGTTTTTATGGGCAGCGCAAATCAAAAAGATAAGAAAGGATGGGTTGGCTGGAAGAAAATGAATTTTCCAAAAGAAGGTGGAAGTGTAGGTATTGAGAAATTAAGACTTATGAACAGGTTTTTGCATGCTAAATGGATCTGGATATATGGCAAGGAAGAGAAGGCACTTTGGAGACTTTTCTACCTAATACTTCTAATAAAGCTGTTGGGAAAATTTTATGTCTAGGAATTTTGAAAAGTAGGGAGTATTATGGAGCAGAATACAACTATTCATGTGGGTAGGGGTGGTAGGTGTCTCCCCCACAAAGATATAACAATTAAGCACAAGTTCACTTAAAAACTCTCCCCTATTTGATGTTATTCCCAAAAGGGAAACATGAGTGACCTTACTTTTGTAAAAAGAAGGATTTTGTCGGACATTAACAAATCACATGGATTTGTATCCTAATCATCGACATAAATTAATCTCAACGAGAAGACAATTTGCGCGACATGACTCAACATGAGAAAATCTTACGGAGTGATAATGCAGTAATTACACAAAAGTGTGACAGAGTAGAAAAATATTGCAAAAAATTTCTCACAAAGTTTGTTCTATTTTATAGTTCCTAAAACCTAATAGATTTAACTTTCGAGCATATATGAGATATCAGTTCAATTCACAAAAGTAAAGGACACATATATCTCATAAAACTTTGCATATAACCAATAAAGATTAAATACTGCCGGTTCATCTTCCAAAAAGTTTAGAATTTAAATAAATAAACTTAAAAACATGTAAGATGAAAATCGTTGGAAATAACTTGTGTAATCACAATTTATGCTATACCAAACCCTAGTTATCCTTCTCGAACACAGAGATAAATCCTCATAAGGAATTTCCTATAAAAATGAACCAAAAGAGTTTACTCTGATATTCCCAAATTGTTCTCATAATATATGTATTCATCATGTTCCTCTTCAATAAGGTCCAATCTGGATTCAACTAGTTCTATCTTCTCCGCAAGCCTTTTTGTAGAGGATTGTAGTCCACAGCTTAGTGCTCGAACTTGTTCTAAAACAAGGTTCAACTTGCTAGATAAATCATCAAATTGAGAACTTGGAAGATTGTGTCACAAGGTGTTGTTATATACTTGTCTTGACACGAGTCACTCTTTGATGATCCAAACCGGATTTTCCTTGTGAGAAACTGCGCATAGTCCAGACTTTATCCTCCTTGCTTGAAAAACTTGAAAAAAACATGGATATCGTACACTAATTTTATCCGGAGAAAGGACACTTTTGTGAAACCGGTTACAGAACCTTGAGAAAGTACATATATTTTAGAATACATTAAAGCAGAGATTTACAAAAAAGTCTCGCGTTATTTAATGGTGAGTCGTATTATTGGACTGATCCTTTGTTTGGGAAATGTTCTTTATATTTTTAGAATTATCTCTTCTTCCTTTTTCATCTGTTAGTAAAATCTCAGCGTGGATGTCTACAAGAAGAAAAAATGCCGAAAAAAAATTAGCACATCTACATAATCTCACAGTGCAAGTATAAAAAGAATGTAATCTTTAAAGTTTACACTTCCATAGATTACAGTCAATTCCTTTGCCTAGTTTAAAAGTGTACTTAATGAATTTACTCATAGATAGATAAATTTTACACTTCCGCGTCTCTCTCCGTGAATTTTCTGTTACCATCTAGAATCTCCGTATCGTTTAGCACATCTACATAATCTCACACTAAAACTTATGCAAGGATTGTTGTAGAAGCAGAAAGCTGGTCTCCGATCCACCACCAAACATGCTGAAGAACCCGAACTTGCTCCTTATTCCTTAACACCTTGATTTAGTAATCAACTTCATTCTTAAAGACACAAATGAAGAATTAGTGTCTTGATCAGAAAAAATACCTAACCATTCTGAATTTGATCAGGTAAACATTTGAGTTTGCCGCCTCCCCTAAGAGTTATGTCACAAAGCGATGGAAAATAACCGCCTCCTCCTCCTTGAATATTGGCGGCAGGAAACGGAAAGGGCTCTAGATCTCCAGAGAATGAGCCAATTTCAAGAGTTTCAAGTTTGGGAAGGTATTCGATACCACTTTTTTTTGTTGATTATGT
The DNA here is from genome assembly GCF_003573695.1 of Papaver somniferum. Taxonomy (NCBI): domain Eukaryota; kingdom Viridiplantae; phylum Streptophyta; class Magnoliopsida; order Ranunculales; family Papaveraceae; genus Papaver; species Papaver somniferum. Next base: position 7,240,349 of record NW_020651082.1, on the reverse strand, counting down.
ACTCTATACCACTGATACACTCTTGACTTTTCAGAAATAAAATAAGTAACATCCGTAGAGAATTGAATCCCCTTAAATCCAAGCAAGAATTTAAAGGACCACAATTTAGAAAACCCAATTCTTTAAGAGAATTACTAGAATTTACTCGATCCGGAAGTGCAATGTCGGGAGTAAATCCTGCAAAATTTTCACAAAGCCATATTTCAAGCTTACAAAGAACGTTGTTTCCTCTAAAAAACCCTAGAGGAAGAGACACAAACTCGTTGCAGCTATCAATTTGGATGGAGGTGAGAGATGACCGGTTGCTTTCTACCAAACAACCAATTGGTTCGCCATTGCAACTTTTGATGTACAATGTTTTCAGAGATGGAAATCCGTTTGGCATGTGTGTTAACTTTGTGCAACCCATCATAATGAACCTTCCGAGGCGAGGAAAACTTGAAGAAGAAGATGGGGATGAAACTTGATCCTGCCATTCTACTAAATCACTGCAATTAGTTAGAGTGAGAAATTCCAGAGAAGGGAAAGAAGACACATAGGTAGTGGTAACGACTGTTCTTGTAGAAAAACGTAGCGAGTGCAATAGCGACGTCACTAATATGTAATTACTATAAAACGGTTGACCAAAATTTCGCATTGACGTTTTAAGAGTTAAAAACAAGAGACACTTAGGCGCACGTTCAAAAGAAATAATATTTTCATTTTCATGCCCACAATTAATTTTAGGTACGGTGACACCCATAATTATATGAAATTTTGAAAATCGTCTGCATAACCAGTTATGCATCCTAAAATTTCAGGGGTATAATTGGCAACACAACTTAGGTATAACATATCTAAAAAACCGCGCCTTGGAATTTTACAAATTTTATATCGTTGGAAATCTTTTTAAGAAAGCTACGCAACGAGTACAAACAACAATATCAAATTTTTGTTTTTCACGGAGGTGATCATCATTTTAGGCAAAATTTTCGAAAACTGACTACATAATCATTATGCAGCCACCAAAAAAGATGCATAACACATTCTGCAGACACATGAACCATTTTCTCGACTGCATAACAAATTACCCATCTATAACAAGTTATGTAACCATTGTTTTGTTTTGATGCATAATGCAGTATGCATCCATATTTACAGATGCATATCAGGTTATGCATCTATTTTCTCGATGCATAAAAGATTGTGCAACAATTTTTTCGATGTATTATGCAGTCATTTTCACGACTGCATAACATGTTATGTAGATATTATTGTAGGTGCATGACAAGTTATGGAACCTTACTTTTTGTTGGTTTTGAAACTAAGAAAAAAGCAGTTGCATAACGTGTTATGCAACCGTTTTCTGGACTACATAACAAGTTATGCAAAAAAAAAAGTTGTTGAACGTGTTATGCAACCAATTTCGAGAATGCATAACAAGTTATGCAACAAATTTTGTAGATGCATAACCCGTTATGCATCACTATTCACGCCTCCATTTTCTTCTAAATGCATGTCAGACGCACACCAAACCCATTTGGACTTCCATCTCCTTTTCCTTGCCACTGCAACATCCTTTTAGCTCTAATCAGCTGTTGTAAAGAACTTCCACCTATAGATGAATCCATTCGTAGTAGCTCAGCTTAATCCCTGCAGCTGCATCTCCCTGTATTCTTCTGTTGCAGCTTTACCAGCACTAACTCAATCTCCTCCATGTTCTATTCTATTGCATCTACCACTGCAACAACCATTCACCACTGCCATCTCCAGTACTACCACCACAATCACAGATAACTCAATACCTCACTTGCATCAGCTTCTCATTCAAACTAACTGCAAAATCCTCTTCTCAGCACCACCTATCGGCATAGCTCGACTTAGTCCATCTTGTCAGCTCCATCATTCCATGTTTCAGATCAAAAGCCACATCCATTGCATTACACTTTGCAACACCCACTTCATATAGCTTAACAACTGCACTTGCAACTTTATCACAGACTCAAGACATTACATTTGGAACCTGACCTAAACATTTATCTAAACACACTCCTGCTGGTTACAGCACCATCCATCCTTCAGTCCATTACATTTGCAAACACCAACAGAACCAACAAATTCATATCATCTTTCATATTTTGTTCCACATGCAACCTTCAGTTCCAGTTCTTTCTCCCCTTCCAAAATTTCACCATCTCTTCATATTGAACTACAAGAATTCCTTAATCTCCACTAAACTGAACCCCTCTTACTTCCAACACAAAATTTAACTCAAACTCATTCCTACAAAACCTTTGTCAACTTGAATTACATCATATCTCAACCAAAAATCCCAATTGTACCATGGAAACAACTACTTTTTCTTCCTTGATCCAAATCACCACCAGAGTTTCTTCTCGATTCAACAACGATTCCCACTTTTCTGTCTCAGATCGAACTCATCGAAACCCTTCTTTGTCCCTGTTCTTCTTTGCAAATGGCATGAGCTCAAACATCCACTGCAAGACGAAACCCTAATTTCATGACCTAACTTCAATTTCTTCTCATAACTCGAATCAAATCCAAATTCAGCGGAAACCCTTTTTGAGTTCTTCTCGTATCACGTCTGAATCGACCAAAACTCTTTAATCATCAACAACAGCATAAATAAAATTATTGTGAGTGAAGACAGCAAAATTGAAGTAAACAAAACATCACCAGGTTTCCCTTTTCGCCTCTCTCTATCTTAGAAATCATTCAGAATCAATCAGTAATCATAAAAACGAATTGAAGAAGTAGTTTTTCCTTTAGAAAAGAGTAAAAAAATTTTTTATAAATTATGGATTCTAGAATAATTTTCTCTGTAAAAATGGGGGCGTGCATGAAGTTTTGCGCCCCTTGGTTTAACAGTGGAGAAAAGTGTAAAAATAGGTGTGGCTGTAGTTTTCACTAAAAAAAAACGTTTAATTGGGCCTCAAGAATTAACCTGACCCCTTTCAATAGAAGACAAAAAAATGTCACGCAAACCTAATTTCAAGAACTACTTATCCAAATATTTTAGGTAATGGCTAATCTACATTTATCTAATTAGTGATAATATCACGTAATAAAGTCGGTTCCTATGGGTGTGGCAAATCTATTGATTTGTCATTTTTGCACCTACTATGGAGCTGGCAAACTGGAAAACTTGCCACTTAGCCAGGGCAGGTCAAGATTTCACCGAGCGGTCGAGACTTGAGACTACACCGTTTAGTGTTCTGTAAACCGTTAACAGCTTTTATAAGACCGGTCGGTATAGTCTACACCGCTACGTAGAATCTGATCCAACAGCTAGAAATCTTCCCCCCTATAAATACTGAATTCCTCTTCCATTTTAACTAACACCACACCTTCTTCCTATTTTCTTAGATTTTTCAATCGCTCAAAACATGTATATGGCTCAATTAATAGAAGAGCAACATGCAGTCAAAAATCAAAGAGTTGAATTTCGAGCTAGTGTGCAAAATGAAATCAGGAGAGCAATTGGTTGGAGAGTTGCACAGAAGCGCAATTTTAGCATGTTAGAAGATGAATGCATCTGCAGGAATTATGTTCTATACACTAATCATCCAATCGTTGATGGCGTATTACAGGCGATTCCGTTTTAGGGACGCGTTTTACAGAAATTTGAAGAAGAAACAAGGAACCTCGAGAGTCGTGATTCGATGGTGTTGAGTGCTCGGTTCACCATAATTTATAAGAATGTTAAAAAGTATATCCGTACGATAAGGGAAGAGGCTCGAAACATCAGAAGTGGTGAATCCCTGCTGGAGGTTGATCAAAGATGTCGTGCAAAGTGGCTCCGTGACAACGGAAAGCGGTTCTGATATGCAGGTTGTTATGAAATCTTAAAAGTGTTGCCCAAATTTAATCTAATGTATCAATTTTAAATTAAATAGAAAACTTTAAATGAAGATTATTATTTATCAAGCAAAAGTGCAATTACATTAACGATTTAAACAAAACACAATTCATATTAGCGATCTATCAAACTAACAAACCACGATTCATACTAACGATATTCCCCTAAGTGAGTTTGATCCTGTGAAAACTCATTATTTGGACTCTGAGATGGTGGTTGAGTAGCATAAGGTGATTCATAACCTTGATATGGTACCGGATATGGTTGAATTGGAGGTGCTTGGAATCGGTGAAATGCTGAAGTACTTGTGGGGGTATAAATTACAAATTGCCTAAATGCATCCATATTGACGCCACCCCCAGGAGTAAGTACATGACCTTGAGGAATGAAACTAATAGGAGACTGGAAATCTCTCTCCAGGTTTGCGATTGGTGTTGTTCCTGCTGCTGTTGGTAGCTGAGTCTCTTCCACCGTAGTTGGAGTGTCATGACGACTTCTACGACCTCCACGACTTCCACGACTTCTTGCACTACTATCACCGGACATTTGAGAACTTAACCCTAAGGGAGTCTTAGGAAATTCATAACTCATATTCTCCCGATTTATATGCATCTACCTCAAGTGAAAATTATGGAATTGGTTGATAAAAAACGATAAATTGTTGCATTGGTTCTGATACTCATCTTGTGGTGCCACCACACTATAGTATGGATAGCTCTGCGGACCTTCACTAGTAAGTGGAACTATAACAATATCTCCACTTGGTGATAAAGTATGGACTTCCCAAAATATTGGAAGCATATTTGACGACCCCATTTGATTGCTAGCTAGGATCCGTGTATGCTTCGCCCATCGGTGGTGGAGGTTGGGATGGAAGATTTGTAAGTGGCAAATTGCCAATTGCTGGAAAGTAAACACTACCTAAGTTTTGTGGATGAATAACAATATTTAGCTTGCATACCTTTTAAAACTAACTGAAGTAATCATAGTCATTTTATGGAATTTAGATCAAATCTTCAGCTTCTTCCCAAGGTTGTTCATTATTTATCAACTTTATCCAATCATCATGTGAAATTATTGAAGTTGGAAACAAGTTGATTGATTTTACCTTTCTTCCTTGTAGCTGAAACATATGTCTTTCTCCATAGTACAAAATACCCTGATCACTAATTGAACTGTAAAGCACAGTTTCCTAAGGCTTAGCTGTGGCATGGATTGTGTCGTTGGTTCATAGAACTCGGGGATTTCTGTATACGGCATTGGCGTAATGTTGATACTAGTTCTGCACAGTTGTTACATCCTATGAATAGTAGCGACATTTTAACCATCATTAATCTGACCAACCCATTTTCATGTACCTGACTAGTCCATATCCATCAGAGGGAGATTTAGTTCAATCAACTAATTAGGGTTTTAAACTTGCATTTAACTTACGTAGAATTTAATTATTGCTAAATAACATTAGCATGAAACGTTGAGGATCAACCCACGTGTAGGGCTGTGAAAATGTGAATGCCTTAGGGTTTAATTCTATGCTATAAAGACTCGTGAACCCTGTTGTCCTTCTTCAAGAATGATTTAAAAGAAAAGAGTACTGAGTGCAGTGTGGCTGTAGTAAAGGGTTATAGATTTGTGTTAAGTCTCACTCAATCTCTGTGTTAGTACCTGAGTCTGTTACAATTGGTATCATCCAGTGTCCTTCATCTTCATTATGACAGGAGGTCCTATGGTTAAAGATGTAGATAGTACTACCAAAGAACTCAAAGAATTATTGAAATCTTTGAATGAAAACCACACACGTGAATCTGCTAGTCGTACTGCTGATGCTACTTCACATGGTGAGAAGTTAGATAATATCTGTCCCAGCCTTCAAAATCTTACCTCCGCAACTACAACCACACAAACAAAGTTAGATGAACTTATTGAGATTTTTGCTGAAAAACATGACTCCCAGCACCAATCTTCTCACATCACACCACCACCACCATTTTCTGGTTATTCCCAAACAGAGCGCCCTTCTTCTTCCAGAGATAATGTTTCTACAACTCATATTAAACCACCCAAAGTAGATCTCCCTAAATTCAGTGGTGATAATCCCAGAAGTTGTATTCGCAAGTGTGAAAGATATTTCTAGATCCACCTTATTGAGGAATCATAGGAAGTGAGTTTTGCTTCTATGTCCCTTGAAGGTAAGGCAGACTCTTGGTTTTTTGATTTTTCAGCTGGTAAAACCTTAATACTTTGGCCTGATTTTTTTGAGAGTCTCTGTGGTAGATTTGAGGATCTTGCAAATGATAAATATGTGGGTTTTTTCAACAAACTATCACAACTAACCATAGTAGATGAATATTTTGAGCAGTTTGAGTTATTGAAGAGCTTAATGATTAACAAAAACCCATCTCTATCTGAAGAGTATTTTGTTATGAGCTTTATTAGTGGCCTAAAAGAGGAGCTTAAAAGCTCTGTCCAAATGCATAAACCCACTACCCTGTCACTGGCTTTCTACTTAGCCAGATTACAAGAAAATTCCCTTTCATCTCAACAACCAACCTCCAAAAATCCTGTATTTAGACCCCCTACAACATCTTCTTATTTCACTAAACCCTCAAACCCACTTCTTAAAAACCCACCACCATCATTAGCTACCACTTATCAACCCAGATCTACTCCCTTACCTACCACTTCTCTTCCCCCAACTCGCTCTGTGTATGTTCACCCAATTAGAAAACTTACACAGGAACAAATGAATCAAAGAAGAGCAAAGCAACTTTGTTATAATTGTGATGAAAAATATGTTACTGGCCATAAATTCAAATCCCAACAATTGTTTATGGTTGTTATGGAAGAAGAATCTGCTCCAGCTGTTGATCCTCCTCCTCAAGAGACACCTTCTGATCAAGTAGTAGAATCTGAGATGGACATCTTCTTACACGCCCTCACTGGTCACACAAGTGGTGATATGATCTGTATCCCTGGATTTTTAAAAAAGCATCAAATCATTGTCTTAGTGGATACTGGAATCACCCACAGCTTCATCTATACTGAGCTAGCTACCAAATTGAAGTGTGAAATACACTCCACAGCTCACATGCTAGTCACAGTGGATAATGGAGATCGAACTACAAGCACAGGAAGATGTAAGAATCTTAGTTGGCAAATGCAGAGCCATCAATTTGCAGGAGATCTCCATTTACTTCCTCTTGGAGGGTGTGACATAGTTCTTGGTGCAGATTGGTTGCGTACTCTTTGTGATGTGGTGTTTAACTTAGCAACATTATGCATCTCCTTCCTTCATCAGGGCAATCACATAACTTTTCAAGGTATCTCCTTTACACCATCCCTTAAAATTATGAGTAAAGAAGTGAAAAAAAATTCCGCAAAAATACTCATGGATTATTTGGGCAACTTTTTTCCATTTCTGTTCAACCCATAAATAACCCTATTTGACCTCCAATCCAGGATGTGCTTAATCATTATGAAGATGTCTTTTCATAACCATCCACCTTACCACCACCAAGAATTTTAGACCATCAAATACCACTTAAGCCTTTGGCCTAACTAATGCTCCTGCAACTTTTCAAGCATTAGTGAATTCTGTTTTTGGGGAATATATTAGGAAGTTTGTTTTAGTATTCTTTGATGATATATTGGTGTATAGTGCCACTCTTACTGACCATGTGCAACACTTGTCTCTGGTTATCTCCCTGTTGACGCAACACCAACTATTTGCAAAATACTCAAAATGTTGCTTTGATCAATCTTCCTTGGAGTATCTTGGCCACATTATCACAGCTGAAGGAGTAGCAGCTAATCCTTCCAAGATTCAAGCAATGCAAGATTGGCCAGTTCCTATCAATATCAAGCAACTTAGAGGGTTTTTGGGACTTACTGGATATTACAGAAAATTTGTGAGAGGATATGGGATGATCAGCAAACCCCTAACTTATTTACTGAAGAAGAATGCTTTCACTTGGTCTGAGACAACCCTTCAAGCCTTTACACAACTCAAAGCTGCAATGTGCTCCACACCTGTATTAGCTCTATCAGATTTTTCCAAAACTTTTGTAGTGGAGCCAGATTTATGCTCTAATGGCATTGGTGCAGTCATTATGCAAGAAGGCAGAGTAATTTCTTTTTTCAGCCAACTACTTGGCCCAAAGAACTTGGCTTTATCTACTTATGAAAAAGAGCTCTTAGTTGTGGTCAGTGCTGTCACTAAATGGAGACATTACTTATTGGGGAACAAATTCATCATCCACACAGATAAAGAGAGCATCAAGTATTTCATGAACCAGAAGATTACAACTATCCTTCAACAAAAATGGTTGATTAAAATTTTGGGTTTTGATTACATCATACATTACAAAAAAAGGAAAGGACAACACAGCTGCTGATGCTTTATCAAGGCTACATTCTTCTCCATATACAAGATGCAACGCCATGTCCCTCTCTACCCTAACTTGGTCCACTGATGTTTTTACCAGCTACACCAATGATGCTCTTGCTTCTCATCTCATTCCTAAACTGCTTGTCAATTTTGCTGGTGTCCCAAATTATACTTATCTTGAAGGTGTGTTGAGATACAAAGGCAGAGTCTATATAAGCACTAACACCAACTTGGGAGAATCTATCTTACAATCTGTGCATGCATCTGCAATCGGGGGCCACTCAGGCATTCAAGGGAGTTATGTGAGAGCTAAAACTTACTTTTACTGGCCAGGTATAAAAAAGGAGGTATTATTGATGGTTAGTCACTGTGACACCTGCCAAAGAAATAAGGTTGAATTGGCTCATCCAGCTAGATTGTTACATCCATTACCCATTCCATACCAACCTTGGAAGCATATCGGTATGGACTTCATTGAGGGTCTTCATCATCATGAGCCAACAAGCATGATGTCATCTTTGTAGTGGTGGGTCGGTTCACTAAGTCCAACAAGCATGATGTCATCTTTGTAGTGGTGGATCGGCTCACTGAGTTTGCTCACTTCATCAGCATGAGCCACCCTTTCACTGCATCATATGTTTCTCATGCTTTCATTTCTCATGTGTTTAAACTCCATGGTTTGCCTGCAACAATAATTTCAGACAGAGATAAGGTCTTCACTAGCCATTCTGGCAGGAGCTTTCCAAAGCTATGGGAACTATTCTTCATCTCAGCACATCCTACCATCCTCAAACAGATGGCCAGACTGAGAGAGTTAATTCTTGCTTAGAGGAGTACCTCAGAATGCATGATTGGGCATAAACCAAGGACCTGGTCTTCATGGTTACCATTGGATGAGTGGTGGTATAATACCAATTACCACACAAGCTTGAAAATAACACCCTTCAAAGCTTTATACGGCTACACACCACCGCACCTTGCATTCCCAACTGAAGTCACCACCTCTGTTGCAGCGGTTGAAACTTATTTAAAAACCAGAGATGTTGTATTATATCTACTAAAGAAGTCTCTCACCAAAGTTCAGTAGAGGATGAATTGGTTTGCAGAAAAGAAACGCTCTGGTAGGTCTTTTAGTGTTGGGGATTGGGTCTATCTTAAACTTCAGCCATACAGACAATCATCCTTGCAGGTTCGTCGGAATTTCAAACGCTCTGCACGCTATTATGGGACTTATCTCATACTGGAACGCATCAGAGAAGTGGATTACAAACTAGACATTCCTGCACGACGTCGTATCCATCCTGTCTTCCACATCTTACAGTTGAAGAAGAAGTTGGGAGCATCTCACACCACTATCCCTACTCTGCCGCATGTTGATGACAAAGGAGAAATCGTTCTCGTTCCTGTGGCCATCCTAGACTCTCGACAGATTACAAGGAACGTCCATGAAGTACCTCAGCTTTTGATTCAATGGTCCCATACCTCACCAGATGATGCAACATGGGAGGACAAGGCTCATGCCCGCGCTCACTTACCAAAATTTCATCCTTGAAGGCAAGGATGGTCTGACGATGGGGGTATTGTCATGTACCTGACTAGCCCATATCCATCAGAGGGTGCTTTAGTTCAATCATTTAATTAGGGTTTTAAACTTGCATTTAATTTACGTAGAGTTTAATTATTTTTAAATAGCATTAGCATGAAATGGTGAGGATCAACCCACGTGTAGGGCTGTGAAGCTGTGAATGCCTTATGGTATAAGTCTATGCTATAAAGACTCGTGAACCCTGCTGTCCTTCTTCAAGAATGAATTAAAAGAAAAGAGTACTAAGTCCAGTATGGCTGCAGTAAAGGGTTATAGATCCGTGTTAAGTCTCACTCAATCTCTGTGTTAGTACTTGAGGCTGTTACACCCCAGCTTTGTACTTGTACACGATTGGAAAATTAATCGTGTATCGTGAAGATTAGGTTCGTCGACCTTGAAGTAAGTATACCACCAATATGAAAAATAACATTGACGAAAATTGATGTGTTAGTACATTCACCATTAGTTTGACAACTCGTTAATAAATCTAATAAATAGAAAGGAATTGTGGTTCTTACCTCCAATACGACCCAAAATCCTTTAAAGCTATATGTATTCTTACATTAGTAATTACTGATACTTATGTATAGCTCAGCTAAAATTGCAAAACCCCAATAATAATTTGGCGCTTTAGTTAAATCTTCTAAAGACTCCAGAAAACCAATTAATATCACTGAGCTACCATTGGGGAAAAAAATTTGACCTAACATCCATAATAAAAAAATACGTTCAAGCTCGGGATAATCTTCAGCTCTGTGTATCCCCTTGTCATTGTAATGCCACAAAAATCAACCCAGACACTCTTAATCCAAGTGAGTATAACTGTCTAGGTTCTGGATTTCCTTCAGTATCATTTGAGTACTAGGGAAGTAATTGTTTCCATCTTCCTTTGGATATCCACTTTAATTGATTAAATTATACTATTTCACCCTCACTTTTTATTCCAGTCAACATATACAAATCTAACGTTGTGAACCCTAAAAACAACAAGGTCATAAAATTAAAGTTTGTATGTGGAACTAAAATTTGCATCAAACTAAAAATTTGAATCTCTAAAAATTAAAATTTGTTTCTGAACTAAAAATTAAACTATTGAATAGAAAGATTGAACTTACCACACTCGAAATCCTTGAAAAATAACGTATTTGCAGTGTTTCACCAACGCTCACAAATAACTCGCACAACTTGAGTCTTGTGGTTTTTGCATTTCATGAAATATAAACGATGCCAAGGATATCTTCTCAAGGATTCTTGAACAGATTCGGGAAGTAACCCAAACACTTCGGTTAGCTCAAACCACCCACCTCTTACTTTAGGTAACAGAACTCGCTCGGGATGGTTACATAAATGCGTAGATAATACACCATATCTAACTAGTTTCCCAATATTAACGAATTGTTGTTGTTTATCCTGAACCCATACGGTATCACTATCTGCAACAGACTTTTCTTTTCTTTCCTGTTTCTTTTCCTTTGTCTATTTGTTTTGGTTTACTCATTTTTAAGTAAAAAATCTCTGGTCTGCTCTCTAGAGAAGGGAAGAAAAACATTTTAAGAATGAAAACTGAAGGGATGGTGGTAATTATATGCGGTAGAGCACCGACCGAGGATGGTGGAGTTTAAAACGCTAACGGTGTAAACTAGACCGGGAGATCGAAAGAAGCCCGCTAACGATGTAGTCTCGACTGCTATGTGGAGACTCGATCGCTTATGTTTTTTCCTATAGTGGCGCGGCCAATAAGCCAGGCCAGCTGGCATGACAAATGTGTGGGTTAGCCACCCTCCATAGGAACTGTCCGAAGTGTAAATTTTACTTAATTAGAGTTTAACCCTTCATTTTTTTCAAATTTTTTGTTTGCAGTTTTCTTGTTTTTATTTCAAATTTGTTGTTTGTAATTTTTTTTTATCCAGATTTGTATGAAAAGTCGTTGTGGTGTAATTGTAATGTCGTCACTGTTTCAATGACGACTTAAACAGTCGTTATTGTTTCAGTGATGACTTTAAATAACGACACCTTAGAATCGTCACTGAAACAATAACGACTCTACGATAACACTTCAATATGATGTCTTTGAAGAGTCGTTATTGTTTTAATGACGATTATAAACAGCATTTATTATTTCAATGACGACTCGAAACAGTAGTTATTGTTTCGATGGCGACTCTAAACAGTCGTTATTGTTTCATTCACGACTCTAGTATTTAGAATTTCCTAGCTAGTCATGATGCTACTCTTAGGTCAGGCTTTTCCCTCATTTATAGATTAGGCGTCGCTATTCAAAAATGTGTTGGTGGCCAGCTTGTTGCTAGGCTACCCACAAATAATCTGTAAACTTGTCAGTTTTTGCTTTTATTATTAATAAACCTTTATATTATTATTAAATAAATAATAATAATAATAATAAAAGCCCGATGTGGCATATTTTCGTAATAATAAAAGCCCCGTGTCACAATCCTAAGGGTTGGGATAATCTAGTCTTTTCACTATATCTAGACGCCCCTTATCCACCTCTCATGGATGGGGATAAGAATCTAGGGCCCCTAATTAGTTTCCATGGCCCCAATTAAACGGTTTTGATAACCTTAGAGATAAAATGTGACCTAAGTATAAAATAATGATAATTCCTTGTATGTTGTGGGAATCTCTCAGGGAAAATCCCGGAAGACACAACTTTAATGGGACCTGATTTTCTCCAAGTGAGTCCTAGGGACTGTGGCTTCTAGGATTTTCCCTGGAAAACTTCCACGGCCATAATAGCAATATTGATAAAATAACCCTTATGATAATACTTAGTTGATTTGAAAAGTTAATTTATAAAGACGTTGTTGATTCTTTGTTATTCTTTGATAGCACAAGGGACAATCAGTTTCGAACTCAAATTATTGACGTTATCCAATAAAAGACAATTAGTTTTGAAGTCAAGTAATTGGTGTTATGATACAAATAATTTTTTAATGTATGTTGATATAGACGATGGATTTATAAATATATACAAAGGATTTACCAAAGTATTATGTTTTCATCCCCTACAGATTTTATCTCAAGATGATATTATTGTGGATATGTCATGTTAGATCATAAGATTAGACGTTTGCACTAAAATTAGCTATTAGTTAATTATGATGTTGGACTTATAGAGTGCTTCCAGTTTTATGATCGGTGGTAATAATGTTACTGAAAAACAAAACACACAACAGAACAATCACTGGTGGAAAACGGGATTTTTATGACGCACATCCCGACCCTCAATAGTGATAGTTTGATCGTGGACCGGTCAAGACGGTCATATATAGATATTTAAAAAACCACGGAACACAGAATGGAGTGCCTAAAACAATCCCAAAATAAAATTATTTTATTATTATTTTTGTCTTCATCGACCCACACCTCGACCGATGACCTGGTGCTTGAGGGTGAAAATAGTTTCCGCTGATTTTGGTAATTGCGAGTGTGCGGGTGAGAAATAATGTACTGCAAGGGGTACTTTGATTCGAGAGATCAATCTGTACAAATCCGGCCTAAACCAAGAAATGGCCGTTCCAGACTTGCTTCGGTCACAAAGTGAAATAGAAGGGTTGGTCTAGGAAGGGAAGCGAAGATAGTGTTGAGACCAGAATAGTTGGTTCGGGAAGATTAGTTGTTTGACAACTTGTATCAAAAAGTGGAAAGCTAACATATGGGAAAGCTAACAAGTGATTTCTGAGTGTTGTATTCTCCTGACCAAAAACTTATCTTTGGTGGAAATAGGTGAGACCTATTTATACAAGTCGCAACAAAGCGTACCCTGGTCTCGTAAGAAGTGGAAACAGTTGAGTAAATGGAAGAAAATGGTAACTGGCAACGCCTGGAATTGATGTTTCCATAATGAAAGAAACGTTTCACCATTACTTCTTGTATTTACTAACCGCCTCACCCTTATGACACTTTCCTGTAACGGGCGTAGTGTACACTGCATGCTGTAAACCACCAGACCAATACCCTGATGAGCATCCCCCAGTTTGTGACATCTTTTGATGTCTCGAGTGTTTTCGTGGAAAACGTGTAGCATGTTGCTACGTGTGGCGTGGCCAAACGGTTTTGCTTTTTGTAACCAAGTTGGTGCCATGACCAAGAGTTAGCATCGTAGCCAAGACATTTCCACAAGTCGTTTGGTGGCAGGTTTTTACGGATTAGATCTGCATCTCAGGAGGAAGGGTATTCGTAGATTGTTGCAACCCTTCGTTTGGCAACCAGCGGCATGCTTACAGCGCTTGCATGCTCTTGGCACTACCAATTAGGGTTATGGCGTCGTGGCCAAGAGATTGCCACAAATCGTTTGATGAAAATTTTGTATGGATGAGATTCGTATCTCAGGAGGAATGGTGTCCGTTGATTGTTGCAACCCTTCGTTTGCAGCTAGTGGCATGGTTTAGGCGCGGCCGAGCCAGGCTTTTGGCGTAGTTAGGCGCGGTAAAAACTAGGGTTTTGGCATAATTTAGGTGCGGCCGAAATTAGAGCTTGGCATTGGGACAAAAGTTGTCATACGTTCGGTGGCAAGCTTGTACGACTGATATTTGCATCTCAGGAGGAAGGGTAGCCTTTGATTGTTGCAACCCTTCTTTTGGAAGCCAACGGAATGTGGTAGGGCCGGCATGGCTTTGACATCTTTTAGGCCAGGCCAAAATTAGGGTTTTGGTAAAACCGTCATGTTTGGCCTTGGTAGGGAAGTTTCCATGCGTTAGGTGGCGAACTTGGACGTCTGAGATATGCATCTCAGATGGAAGGGTAGCCGTTGATTGTTGCAACCCTTCGTTTGCCAGCCAGCGGCATGTGGTAGGCGCGACCGATCTAGGATTTTGGCGTAGTTTAGGCGCGGCCAAAACTAGGGTTTTGGCATGGTTTAGGTGCGTACAAAATTAGGGCTTTGCATTGGGACAAAAGTTTCCATGCGTTCGGTGTCAAGCTTGTACGGCTGAGATTTGCATCTAAGGAGGAAGGGTAGCCGTTGATTGTTGCAACCCTTCTTTTGGCAGCCAATGGCATGTGGTAGTGGTATGATGATCAAATGCACACAATACACTTGCAAGTATACAAGGTCAAGATTTGTAATAAAAGGGTGAGTAGGGGTTTGTCCACAGGGAGAGGAGCATATAAGAAGTTTTCCTAGGCTAACAATGGTGACAATGCACTATGGCAGAGATCAAAGCAGGGCAAATCAGCAAAGAACCAAGCTAAGTAATGAAAAACAGACCAGAACCACAGCAGGGAAAGATAAGCAAAGAACCAAGGCTTGGAAGCCAAGGGCAAGGGCAGGATTGTGCACTGACTTCAGTGCACAGAAGCTACAAAGTGCAAGAAATTAAAAGGCAAGAAAAAATAACTGAGTTGCAAACACACAGGACTGAAAATGAAAGTTACAGAGAGGGAATTGGTGGGTAAGCCAAGGCTTATGATCCACCTTGTGTCCTAATCAAATGACATGTTCTAAGTTATGTTTGTTCCTAAGCATTCATCTAGAAATGGAAGAACACCAACTTGCTCACTAGTCTACCCCTAGCATTGGCTGTCTTTTGACAGTACAGCCAATCACAGGCTCTATGAGCATTGGCATCTCTCATTTGCACAATCAAAACATACAAGGAAGTAACTATCCTAGCTCATTTACACTTGACAGTGCACAAGGCTTCACTGAGCCTTGGCCTGAGGCTGATTAGCTCATGCTAACCATGTAGCAACATACATACATTAACACAGATGATTCATACACAACTAGCAACATATCAGATAACTCAAAACATAAGCAATTTGCAACTGTCAACTGAAAAGCACTGAAATTTGAAATTCATAAAAATTTGTAGCAAATTCTCTCCTGGCTAGTCCAGAGAGGTATACAGTGTCTTTTACACACTTCACACAACACCCATTTATACCCAATACACATTTTTTTGGTTTTCCCCAATTTTTCCCCAAAATCAGTAGAACTAGGGTTTGGTGAAATTGATTTACCTACTGTTGATGAGATACTCGCTCCATCTCGTCGACCCATTCTTCTCCTGCTTCTTCTCGTTCCTCCCATGCTCCAATTGATGCTTTAATCATCACTTATATCCCCAATTTCTCACCTAGGGTTTCAGTGAGCAGAGAGATGAGAAATTGAGGTTATTAGTGATGCTAAAGAGATGGTACGTGATGGGTTATGGGTAGAGTAGAGTTGGGGAGAAATTAGTGGAGTGATTTGGGGTGAGGTGGTGGTGATGGAGACGGACATGGTGGTGGTACGGGGCATGGTGGTTCTGCAGAGGGGGTGATGGAGGAGATGGTTCGATGGAGAAAGGGAAGGGTGCGTTTGTTTGAGGTGTAGGTGCTCGGTCGCTAGGGTGTGAGGCGAGTGTATCGAGTTTGATGATCTGCGACGCTGAGCCGTGGGATAGGGAGATGAAAGATCAATCGGACGGTGAGGAAGTGAAGCTTGTAGCGACCGCTGGATTTTATACAACGAAGTTAACGGCTCTAGATGGGGTTAGGTGTTGTAGTGTAAGGCGGAGATATCAAACGTTGATGAACAGCAAGGGAGCGACCGTTGGATTCAACTACCATCTAATCTGAAGGCTTGGAATTTCAGCGCTGTGGTGCTTGGCAGAGACTTCAGATTTTGATGCTCTATGAAGGAGCGACCATCGGATGCTTCTGGAACTGATCTGACGGCTGAGAACGGAGGCGCTTTTGTGTGTAGAAAATGAGGTTGTGCGCACCATTCTTCGCGGCTTCCTTGCGTAATTTCTCCCGGCTTTTCACTACTTTTCTGCTCTTTTCGCTCCGCGACTCATCCGAACTTTATTTATTACCTAAAAATGCAAAATTAATTAATAAAAATATTTATTCTTGAAAACAATGAAAATACAGAATATGGGATAAAATGTAGAATTAATGCATAAAAGATGAGTTAAATGCCAACAAAA
This sequence comes from Papaver somniferum, assembly GCF_003573695.1. Classification (NCBI taxonomy): domain Eukaryota; kingdom Viridiplantae; phylum Streptophyta; class Magnoliopsida; order Ranunculales; family Papaveraceae; genus Papaver; species Papaver somniferum. The sequence continues at coordinate 7,223,580 of NW_020651082.1, read as the reverse complement.
AGGGATAAATATATACAATATTTGGCACTCATCAAATACCCCCAAACCTGAATTTTACTTGTCCTCAAGTAAAACAAAACTAAGGAAATCCTAACTATACCACTGTCGCTGGTCTCTCGAATGCATTTAGCGTATGCACTAAGCCTTTTAAACCACTAAGTGTCCCTAGTGGACGAGTTGAAGTCTCGTGAAGGTTTGCTTAGAACGTACCTACAAAGTTCTAGGTCAAAATATAAGCTCAGATTCCATCAAACGTGACATGTGCAAAACAGTTAAGCTCACAGCAAAATGGAGATGTCAATCTAGCTATCGAAGGCACAATCCTAGCACTGATAACAAAAAAGACATGTGATAAGAGTGTAAAGTGTATCTACACATGTGTAAAGAAAGATCTGAAGTCATGACTACTAATCACCAAGAGATAGTTTCTCAGGCTAAGAACTGAGGTCGAAATCTAGCTAGCTGTCCGGACTTTACGAGAATTGTGAATGAGTTGGAGGTATTTCACAATTACTCGCGTTGTACATCAATGGCATACACCCTCCTTGCTTATTACAAAAAAAACAAAAATGACTTTACATGACTCTTATTTACATTGACTATCTCTTTTATTTTTGGAACAAGAGAGGATGGAATTGAAAATACTTTTTTTTGTATTTTTCTGATTTTTTTTTTTTCTGAATATATACATCGTTTTTTTTTTTTTTTTTTTTACTAAACACTTTTGATATATACAAAAGGAAACAAAAATTACATGACACTTTGCAAGAGGTAGCCCTTTTTGATGCACCCAGTTAAATTCGATGGTTGTCTTTCTTAATGTAACCTCCACCTTCTATCCCAACCAACCAAAGAACAAGCTAGTCAGTTTCGTTCAGTATTCTAAAGTGATTGGCAATCGTAACTTCCTATCCAACACCTTGAAGATCGAGGCCATACATGTATTGGTAGATCGTGCGCGTGCAAATTTCTTATCACTATGTGAATTGTGCTAGAATCAGGGTGCCTAAATATCTAGACTAAGACTCCTAATAAAAATACATATTTGCACAAGAGTCAACATTTCAAGGTAAATGAGCTCCATTTTTATGATTTTTTTCATTTTTAATTTTTTTGAATTTTGATTTTTAATTTTTTTTTGGAATTTTTCAATTTTTTCAAAAAAAGAAGGAGTTCGTTTTCAATTATGGCAAATTATCATGGTATCTACTCTATACCCCCAAACCTAAACTAAACATTGTCCTCAATGTTTCAAAATATGGAAAGAATTATAAAACAATATATGAAGAGGAACATGCTGAGTAGAGTAAAAGGAGAGAGAATACCCGATTGTACGGTGGTAGCTCGATTAAAACTCCGTTATTTCAAGGCAAAAATCCATCATATTAGCAGTCACAATGGATGAGCAAAAATATACAAAAGGAAATTTAACTAACACATTATCTACAAGAAAATTTGGTTTTTAATGGGATTGGACTTTTTGGAAAAAATTTGGTTTTGTTGGGAAGACATTTGGTTTTGATGGGAAAACGAAAAATTTTGGTTTTTAGGGAAACATTTGGAAAACTGTTTGGTTATTTAGGGAAAGAGTGGACCAGTTTAGTCCACATAGACTGGGTCCTCCAGGTCGGTTGTTTCAATGTCGGGTGGAAATGGCTCAAGGAATGGCTTTAATCTCTGCCCGTTGACTTTGAAAACGTTCTTGTTGGAGACATCCTCAGCTCTACAGCTCCATGAGGAAAAACTGTGCGTACTAGGTACGGACCCTTCCATCTGGAACGCAGTTTTCCTGGAAAAAGATGTAATCGGGAGTCATACAGCAAGACTTTCTGACCAGGAGTGAAGGATTTGCGCAGAATACGCTTGTCATGAAATCTTCATCTTCTGCTTGTACAGCTTGGCACTGTCATAAGCCTCATTTCTCAATTCTTCCAACTCGTTGAGTTGAAGTTTCCGTTGAATTCCAGCTTCGTCCAGAGAAAAGTTCAGCTCTTTGATTGCCCAGTAGGCACGATGTTCTAATTCCACAGGTAGATGGCACGGCTTTCCATACACTAGACGATAGGGGGACATGCCAATTGGTGTCTTATAAGCTGTTCTATAGGCCCAAAGCATCATTCAATCTCAATGACCAATCTTTCCTGGACGGGTTGACCGTCTTCTCCAGAATGTGCTTAATTTCCCTATTAGACACTTCCACTTGTCCACTAGTCTGAGGGTGGTACGGAGTAGCAACCTTGTGAGTTATGCCATACTTGCGTACTAAAGACTCAAAGTACTTGTTACGAAAATGTGAACCGCCGTCACTGATGATAGCTCTAGGGGTACCAAAACGTGAAAATATGTTTCCTTTAGAAATGAAAGTACCACCTTGTGGTCATTTGTTCTGGTTGCTATGGCTTCTACCCACTTAGAAACGTAATCAACTGCGACTAGGATGTACAACTTGCTGTCAGACATGGGAAATGGACCCATGAAGTCTATCCCCCAAACATCAAAAATCTCCACAATCAAAATGGGGTTCAATGGCATCATGTTTCTCCTCGAAATGCTTCCTAGCTTTTGACAGCGTTCACAAGCAACACAATAATCATGGCAATCCTTGAACAATGATGGCCAATAGAATCCACACTGCAAGATCTTTGCAGCAGCAGTTTTCTTGGCACTGAAATGGCCTCCACATGCTTGGTCATGACAGAAAGATATCACATCTTTCTGTTCAGTGTTGGGGACACATCTCCTAATGATTTGGTCTGGACAGTACTTAAACAAATATGGGTCATCCCAAAGGAAATGTTTGACTTCAGCCAGGAATTTAGAGCGGTCTTGTCTCGACCAACGTGAGGGCATCCTACCTGTAGCGAGGTAGTTAACAATATCAGCAAACCAAGGAAGGTCTGAGATAGACATCAGCTGTTCATCTGGGAATGATTCTCTAATCAGCTCAGATTCATCAATAGACTCTAAAGTTAATCTAGACAAATGATCAGCAACCACATTCTCACAACCTTTCTTATCACGGATTTCGAGATCGAATTCCTGTAATAAGAGTATCCATCGAATAAGGCGAGCTTTAGCATCCTTCTTGGAAAGAAGATACTTCAAAGCCGCATGGTCTGTGTATATGATGATCTTAGACCCTATCAGATAAGATCTAAACTTGTCTAATGCGAAAACGACGGCAAGCAATTCCTTCTCGGTAGTTGAATAATTGAGTTGGGCATCATTAAGGGTTTTGCTAGCATAGTATATCACATATGGTAGTCTATCAACTCGCTGTCCTAAAACAGCACCAACAGCATAATCAGAGGCATCACACATAAGTTCGAACGGAAGCTTCCAATCGGGTGGTCGGACTATAGGAGCGGTGGTGAGAAGGGTTTTAATTCCTCCCATGCCTTCACACAGGCATCATCGAAATTGAAGGCAACATCTTTGGAGAGAAGACTGCACAGAGGTCTGGAGATTTTGCTGAAATCTTTGATGAATCGCCGGTAAAAACCAGCATGACCTAGAAATGATCTGATCTCCTTCACAGAGCAAGGTTGTGGTAGATGTTGAATGAGGTCAACTTTAGCTTTATCCACTTCAATTCCTTTCTGAGATGATGTGTCCTAGAACTATTCCTGAATTCACCATAAAATGGCATTTTTCCCAATTTAGAACAAGGTTCTTTTCTTTACATCTGGATATCACGAGGGCAAGATGCTTCAAACATTCGTCAAACGAGGAACCAAAAACAGAGAAATCATCCATAAAGATCTCGAGAAAACTATCTATCATGTCAGAAAAAATGCTCATCATGCAACGCTGAAAAGTAGCAGGTGCATTACACAACCCGAAGGGCATACGTCTATAAGCAAACGTCCCAAATGGACACGTGAATGTAGTTTTTTCCTGATCTTCCGGAGCAATGTGAATTTGGTTATAACCGGAAAAGCCATCTAGAAAACAGTAGTGACTGTGTCCAGACACACGTTCTAGCATTTGGTCAATGAAAGGGAGCGGGAAGTGATCCTTCCTTGTTACTGTGTTCAACTTCCTGTAGTCGATGCATACTCGCCATCCTGTGGTTGTACGAGTAGGGACTAATTCATTCTTGTCGTTCTGAACAACAGTAATGCCTGACTTCTTAGGCACAACTTGAATGGGACTAACCCATTTGCTATCGGGAATTGGGTATATGATACCCGCATCAAGTAGTTTCAGGATCTCTCCTTTGACTACATCTCTCATGTTAGGTTAAGTCTCCTTTGCATTTCCCTCGATGGTTTGGCATTCTCTTCAAGGTTAATGTGGTGCATGCAAATGGTGGGACTAATTCCTTTGAGATCTGAGATGGTCCATCCTAAGGCCTCTTTGTGTTCCTTAAGTACTTCTAAAAGCTTACTTTCCTGTTCCGTGTCTAAACATGATGAAATAATGACAGGTAAAGTATCAGAAGAACCTAGGAATGCGTACTTCAACGTACTAGGCAATGTTTCAATTCAAGCTTGGGTGGCTCAACAATGGATGGAATAAGCTTGGAATCAGAGAATAGGGGTTGTTCCACTTCATATTTCCTTTCAGTGACGTCCATTTGAGGTACAGATTCGAGCAGAGATAGGACGTCACTACAGTATGCATCATCATAGAATCAGGGTTAAAGTTCTCCATACATGCTTGAAAGGGGTCAACGGATAGAATGTTAGTCAACGAATCTTGCATTAATCCTTCAATCATATTAACTTCATGCACATCATCATCATCAAGATTCACAGGTTGTTGACTAATATCGAACACATTCAATTCTACCGTCATGTTACCAAAAGACAGTTTTAACACTCCATTCCGACAGTTGATGATCGCGTTGGACGTAGCCAAGAAAGGACGTCCTAAGATGACAGGAATGTGACAGTCTGGGTTTTGTACAGGTTGAGTGTCTAAGACAATGAAGTCTACGGGAAAATAGAATTTGTCAACCTTGATCAAAACATCTTCACCACTCCACGAGGAATCTTGACAGATCGGTCTGCCAGTTGTAGAGTGATAGATGTTGGTTTCAACTCCCCAAGACCTAACTGCTCATAAACAGAATATGGCAGTAGGTTAACACTTGCACCTAGGTCTAATAACGCTTTATTGACCGTGTGTTCTCCTATAGTGCAAGAAATTGTTGGACATCCTGGATCCCTAAACTTGGGTGGAGTTTTGTTCAGAATGATGGAACTACCTGCTCAGCTAAGAAAGCACGTTTTTGCACATTGAGCTTGCGCTTTTGAGTACACAAGTCTTTGAGGAATTTGGCATAAGCAGGGATTTGCTTGATTGCTTCAAGAAAAGGAATGTTGATGTTGACTCTCTTGAACAGATCTAACATCTCATTGTAATGGGTACTTTTCTGTTGATAGATCAATCTTTGAGGAAATGGAGCAACAGGAAGATGAGTTGGCAAAGGGACATTCACAGCAGTAGAATTGTCAGATTTTCCAACTTGCTCAGATTCTTTGGTTTTCTGGGGTTGTGGAGACAACGTGGAATTTGTATCAGACTCATTAGGTTCGCCTACGTTGTTCTCGATGACTTTACCACTTCGGAGGGTGGTAATGGCATGGATTTGATCAGGTGAGGTTTCAGTGCAGGATGTTGTGCCTGTTTGAAATATCCTCTTTGGATTTTGTTGGGGTTGGCTCGGAAGTTTACCCTTTTCTCTCTCACATATTTGATCCATCTTTTGATCTAGATTTTTCTGACTTTGCATCAAACTCTGGAACATTTCCTCTAAGGTGGACAATCTCTTGTCGGTATTGTGTTGAGGATATGATTGTTGTTGAGAGTTTGATTGTTGTTGAGGGTTTCTAGGATGTTGATAACCTTGATTGTTCTGATATCCCTGATTGTTTTGATAGCTCTGATTGTTTTGATAGCTTTGACTGGGTTGATATGGTCCTCCTTGAGTGGGTCCTTTTGACCATGAAAAGTTAGGGTGGTTTCTCCATCCTGGATTGTAGGTCTGTGAATAAGGGTTATGCTCTGGTTTCTGAAACATGGCATGTGCCTGTTCAAGCCTAGACTCCTGGATTGCAAGCAAATCGGGACAATTTTGGAATTGATGGTTGGGGTCGTTACAAGCAGCACAAACAGATGAAGCGACATGTTCTCGGAGAGTAGTGGTGGAAGGTTTTGAATTTTTATGTAGTTCTAACTCTTCTAATCTCCTAACTATTGATGCCATGTTTGCTCTACCCTCAAAATCCGCTTCAATCCTAAAAGCCTTTGCTTCGGATGTAGTCTTTCTGGTTTCACGGATGGATTCCCACTGTTGCGTCTTTTCAGCTACTTCAATTAAGAAGTCCCAAGACGCGTCAGCAGTTTTATCTACGAATAGACCATTACACATCGACTCAACCGTTGTTCGGGTGGACACATCTAGACCTTCATACAAAATTTGCACAAGTCTCCATTTTTCAAAACCATGATGGGGACATTGGAGCAATAATTCATTGAATCTCTCCAGGTATCTAGCTAAGGTCTCACCTTCTAATTGCACAAAGCTATTCAGACTTTGACGAATTGTCGCAGTCTTGTGGTTCGGGAAAAACTTTTGAAAAACTCCTTTGTGAGGTCATCCCATGTCATGATGGATTGAGGCTGTAAAGCATAGAGCCAGGCCTTTGCCTTATCTTTCAGGGAGAAAGGAAAAAGCCTTAACTTCAGGGTTTCGTCGGTCATTTGAGTGAAACGCAGAGTTCCACAAATTTCCTCGAATTCTCTCACGTGGTGGTACGGGTTTTCATTCTCAACACCTCTAAAAATAGGAAGCATCTGTATTGTGCTAGATTTCAGCTCATAATTGATGAGTGCCAAATATTGTATATATTTATCCCTTTTTGTTGGCATTTTAACTCATCTTTTATGCGTTAATTCTACATTTTATCCCATATTCTGTATTTTCATTGTTTTCAAGAATAAATATTTTTATTAATTAATTTTGCATTTTTAGGTAATAAATAAAGTTCGGATGAGTCGCGGAGCGAAAAGAGCAGAAAAGTAGTGAAAAGCCGGGAGAAATTACGCAAGGAAGCCGCGAAGAATGGTGCGCACAACCTCATTTTCTACACACAAAAGCGCCTCCGTTCTCAGCCATCAGATCATTTCTCAGAAGCATCCAACGGTCGCTCCTTCATAGAGCATCAAAATCTGATGTCTCTGCCGAGCACCACAGCGCTGAAATTCCAAGCCTTCAGATTAGATGGTAGTTGAATCCAACGGTCGCTCCCTTGCTGTGCATCGAAGTTTGATATCTCCGCCTTACACTACAGTACCTAACTCCATCAAGTACCGTTCATTTTGTTGTATCATATAATCCAACAGTCGCTCATCGCTTGCCTCCGCATCACCGTCCGATCTACCTACCATCTTCGCATCTCGCAGCTCAGAGTCACGGAACATCAAGACTCGATGCATTCGCCTCACACTTTAGCACCCGAACCCTACCACCTAACCAAACACGTCCCCTACCCCAAACACAGTCGAGCACCATCACCTCCACCCACTCCTCTGCAAAGCCACCTCCTGCAACTGCCGCACCACCATCATCACCACCAACTCCACTGCCACCACCACACCTCCACCATCATCACCCTATCACTCAAAGTAACCAATACCATCTGCTCCCATCTCCCTAGTCCATCTAATTTCTCAACTTTTGCACGTTCTCTTTCAGAAACCCTAGGCGTGCAAAATTGATAAATTGGGTTGAGCTAGAGTGAAATTGAAGGCATGGAGAGGTAGAGAAGGACAAGTAGAGTAATGGGTTGCGTTCAATTTGATGTTGCTACATCAAATTAGGTAAGAATTCACCAACCCTAGCTCTGTCAGTTTGGGAATTTTTTTTGTAGAACCCTAATGTGTTGTGGGTATATATAAGACTGTGGGTATGTTGTAATAGTCATGCTTGGAATAGCCAACATCCAGGACTTTCATGTCCTGTTAAATTCAATTTCATCTAATTTCTGTTAAATGTTCATGTTTCAGTTAAATGTGCTTGTGTTTGCTTTGTTCTGTTAATTGCTTGTCTTCTGTTATGTTAATTGTCAATGCCTGTTAAATGTATCATGTAATGTGTTAGATGTTTGTTTGTGTTCATTGTTAGTTCAGATCATGTTAATTGTTCTTGTAGTGCTTAAATGTCATAGGACTGATAATATCTACTTGAATGAATGCATCTGTGATCAGTTGTGCTGTAAGAAGACAACTGATTCTAGGGGTGAAAGAATGATGGTAGCTAAGGATTCAGTCCATTTGAGGGATTGTGTTTAACTGACTTAGGGTGATAGATAGCTTCTTGAACAACAAGCCTGTGATCATCTGTGCTGTAAGAAGACAGCTGATGCTAGGGGCAAGTGAGTAAAGATTAGCCAAGAAAATCATCCATTATGATCCTCCCTGTAATGAAGCAAGAACAATGACTTGAGTAGGTACTGCCTTAGTTTAGCTCCATGTTTAACCATCTTCCCCTGCCTTAGGCTAACTGCCTTTGTGTCATTTTGTTTTGCCTTTGTGTTTTATTCACTGTTTAATTTTCATTTGCTTCTGTTCACTGTTTGGCTGCTATTTGCTTTGTTGTCACTTGCCTTGCAGTTGTCTGCAGCTGCTGCTGCAACTCTGTTGCTGCTGCTGTTGTGCACTGCCTTTTTCTGCTACACTGCTGCCTCTGCAGTGCTGCTGCTTTTCTTCCCTTGCAGCTGCTGCTGCTTCCTTCCTGCAGTTCCAGCTGCATCACTATCTGCCCTGAAGTTGCTGCTGCTGCTGATGCTGTCAAGCAAGCTACTACCTGTGCAGCTCTTTCTCCTGCTGCTGCATTGCTTCCCTGCTGCTGTGCAGCACTTGTGCAGTCTTGCTACAGCTGTTGCTGCTGTTGCTGCTCTCTTGTGCTGCTGCCACTACCAAGCTGCAGCTCCACTCTGACCTGCCACTTCTTCTCCTGCCAAGTCCAGCTCCTGCAGCCAACTGAGTCCAAGGTCCCTAGCCCAATTCACAGTTGAACTGTTGAGCCCAAAGCTCAAATCAGTTCACTGAAACAAAGCCCAGCTTTCAAAGCTCAAGTCCAATTCCTCCCCAAAGGCCTAGCTAAAGACCCAATCCAACTGAGCCCAATTCAAATCAGTGAAACCCAAAGGCCCAGATTCTTGACTAAACCAAAAGCCCAAGGTCTAGTTCACTGAGGCCCATTTCACTAAGGCTCAAAGCCCAGTTTAGGTTAAGGTTAAGACCCAATCCAATTCAGGCTTAATCAAAAGCCTAAGTTTAGGGCCTAAGCCCATTTGCACTCCAAAAGACCAAACTGAGCCCAAGCTCAGTTCCTTTTATTGAGAACAAACCCAATAGTACATTAAGCCCAACACTTCCAAAGGGCTTCTAAGCCCAAAGCAAACTAGGAACCCAATTAGCTAAAACACTTCCGAAACACACCCGATCTCTGTGGATCGACCCGTACTTGCACGAGCTACAACCGACGACCGTGCACTTGCGGTATTACTGTAGGCCCGTTTCATCGCATCATTTTAACACACCTTTCCGGACCCAACAAGTTTTTGGCGCCGCTGCCGGGGATTGGTGCTGTGTTTTATCTGTGTGTTTTCTTAGCTATTTTTGCATTTCATTTCATAGCATTTGCATCTGCATCTGCTTCATTTCATTTGCTGTTGGACCTGCTGATTCTGAACCTGTTTTTCCTCTGCTGGGACGCCACCAAGGAAAAGAACCAAAACCCAACTGGGTTTTTGCAACAATATCAGAGCAGCTGGGCTGTGCTAGAAAGGTAAGCCTAAACCCATTCAATTGAGAGAACCCAACCTGTGGGCTTCCAATTTTTTATTTGTGGGCTTGTAATAATTAACCCAATTTTTTTTGGGCTTTTTATTTTCCTATTTTGGGTTTGTAATAATTTATTTGTGGGCTTGTTGTTTAATTTGTGGGCTTGTTGTTTAATTTGTGGGCTTGTATTTATTTTGTGTGGGCTTGTTTAAATTCTTCCATTGGACTTGTATTTTGGACTCTGGGTTTAAACCCAGCTGAGCTAATAACTGATTGTGGACTTGTAAGTGGACCTCGAAACCAAAGTTTTAAAACAAACGTCGGGCCTTAACCAACTGGGCCAAATTAAACTTTCAAAATTAAAACTTGGATTTTCGTAGACCGCAGCCTTCCTTCCATTTCATTAGAGGCTTGCACAGTGGGCTTGCTCCCATTTCAAAAAAACCAAATTTTATTTTTCTTAATTTCAAAAAAAAAAAAAAAAAATCTTTTGCTCCCATTTTAAACCAAACTTTTCTTTTATAGCCCATCAAAACCAAAATTTTCCCATAAACCAAATTTTTAAAATTTTCCCATTTAAAACCAAATAGTGGGCTTTGTGTCATTTCAAAATGGACCAACCTCGTGCTCTCCATGAATACATGTACCCATCAATACAAATTCCATTATCATGTATTGTCTTACCTCAAACCAATAACCCTTTTAAAATAAATGCAAACATGATACAAATACTTCCTATATTTCGAGGGTTCGATTCTGAGAACCCCTATACTCATGTAAGAGAGTTTGAACAAATTTGTCGGACTATGCAACCTGATTATTTGTCCGAAGACTCTCTGAAATTGCGTTTGTTTACATTTTCTTTAAAGGAAAGGGCCAAAACATGGTTTTACGGTTTGAGACCACAATCAATCACCACTTGGGAACAACTCACTAATCAATTTTTCCAAAAAAATTTTCCACACCATAGGACCATCGCTATTCGTCAAAATATCAATTGTTTTGTCCAATTGGATGAGGAAACTGTTTTTCACTATTTTGAACGTTTTAATGATTTGTTGAGTGAATGTCCGCACCATGGAATTGAGAAGTGGAGACTTGTCGTCATCCTCTATGAGGGACTAGACTTTAAATCTCGAACCATGGTTGAGTCTATGTGTGATGGTGAGTTTATTGATAAATCTGTGGATGATGCATGGAATTTTTTAGCCGAGATTGCAGAAAAAACCCATCAATGGGAATCCGTTAGGGAAACAGGAACAACACCACATGATATGAATCATCCCCATGAATTAGAGTTTTATTCTTGTAATAGCTCCGACCTTAGGATTGAAAACTATCCTAGATTGCAAAATTCCTATCATGATGATGATGATGATTATGATGTTATGTTAGAAGAACATGTCTATACTGAAAATGTTATGGAACCTTTGGGTTCAAATACATTAGGCTTCTCTGCCCCGACCTTAATGCATGATATTTCTTCTAGTATTCCATGTGATGTTTCCCCTGATGTGCCGATACATGAAAATAAATCTGTTGATGATGTTGATAATTCTGTTTGTAATCTTGCCAATTTGATTGATGATAATGAGCATGATGTGACATGTGTAGATGAGTTAGAAGATTTTGATTTGATTGATAATGATATGCCTATTCTTCTACCTAAGTCACAATCTGATGGCCTTCCACCCAACCTAGATTTGGTTTGTAACAAAAATTTTAAACCAACTTTTCTGAAAATTCCTAATCTAGGATTGGAACTGTGTGCTTCCCAAGTCCTCTTGGACTATTTTGCTTCAAAATATAACACTTTTAAAGAGCCACAGTTGGAAATTGCATGTTTGCCCATCCCGAAAACAGTCCATTATGAGTTAGACCTTTTGAATCCTGAACCCTTAAAATTAAAAGATTTTGTGCTTAAAAGTAAACCTGTTGAACAATTTTGGTTTAGGGGTAATTCATTCGGTTTTTCGCTCTCACTCCCATTTAAGTCCAATTTTAGTGTTTTGAAACTTCCTTTGTCTCTACACTTTTTCTTTTGGGTTGACCCTCAACTCTTTAGATTGTTAGTGTATGGTGAATATTTTTGTATATAATCCAGTAGATAAAAATTTCTTACAAACCCTTTTGTTCCTTTTGTATATATTTTTCTAATCCAATATGATCTCGGCTGAAATATGTTGGATTTTTGCCTTGAATAACGGAGTTTTAATTCTGCTTTCGCCGAAATCGGGTATTCTCTCTCCTTTTACTCTACTCAGCATGTCCCTTTCCATATGTTGTTTTATAATTCTTTCCATGTTTTGAAACATTGAGGACAATGTTTAGTTTAGGTTTGGGGGTATAGAGTAGATGCCACGATAATATGCTATAATTAAAAACGAACTCCTTCTTCTTTTTGAAAAAATTGAAAAATTCCAAAAAAATTGAAAAATCAAAATTCAAAAAAAAATTCAAAAATGAAAAATCATAAAAATGGAGCTCATTTACCTTGAAATGTTGACTCTTGTGCAAATATGTATTTTTATTAGGAGTCTTAGTCTAGATATTTAGGCACCCTGATTCTAGCACAATTCACATTGTGATAAGAAATTTGCACGCGCACGATCTACAAATACATGTATGGCCTCGATCTTCAAGGTGTTGGATAGGAAGTTACGATTGCCAATCACTTTAGAATACTGAACGAAACTTGACTAGCTTGTTCTTTGGTTGGTTGGGATAGAAGATGGAGGTTACATTAAGAAAAACAACCATCGAATTTAACTGGGTGCATCAAAAAGGGCTACCTCTTGCAAAGTGTCATGTAATCTTTTGTTTCTTTATTGTTATGTATCAAAAGTGTTTCAAAAATCAAAAAAAAAAAAAAAAAAAAAAAAAAAAAAAAAAAAAAAAAAAAAAAAAAAAAAAAAAAAAAAAAAAAAAAAAAAAAAAAAACGATGTATATATTCAAAAAAAAAATATCAGAAAAATCCAAAAAAATCAAGTATTTCTCAATTCCATCATCTCTTGTTCCAAAAATAAAAAGAGAGTTGTCAATGTAAATAAGAGTCATGTAAATAGTCATCTTTTGTTGTTTCGTTGTAATAAGCAAGAAGGGTGTATGCCATTGATGTACAACGCGAGAAATTGTGAAATACCTCCAACTCATTCACAATTCTCGTAAAGTCCGGACAGCTAGCTAGATTTCGACCTCAGTTCTTAGCCTGAGAAACTATCTCTTGGTGATTAGTAGTCATGACTTCAGATCTTTCTTTACACATGTGTAGATACACTTTACACTCTTATCACATGTCCTTATTTGTTATCAGTGCTAGGATTGTGCCTTCGATAGCTAGATTGACATCTCCATTTTGCTGTGAGCTTAACTGTTTTGCACATGTCACATTTGATGGAATATGAGCTTATATTTTGACCTAGAACTTTGTAGGTACGTTCTAAGCAAACCTTCACGAGACTTCAACTCGTCCACTAGGGACACTTAGTGGTTTAAAAGGCTTAGTGCATACGCTAAATGCATTCGAGAGACCAGCGACAGTGGTATAGTTAGGATTTCCTTAGTTCTGTTTTACTTGAGGACAAGTAAAATTCAGGTTTGGGGGTATTTGATGAGTGCCAAATATTGTATATATATATCCCTTTTTGTTGGCATTTTAACTCATCTTTTATGCGTTAATTCTACATTTTATCCCATATTCTGTATTTTCATTGTTTTCAAGAATAAATATTTTTATTAATTAATTTTGCATTTTTAGGTAATAAATAAAGTTCGGATGAGTCGCGGAGCGAAAAAAGCAGAAAAGTAGTGAAAAGCCGGGAGAAATTACGCAAGGAAGCCGCGAAGAATGGTGCGCACAACCTCATTTTCTACACACAAAAGCGCCTCCGTTCTCAGCCATCAGATCATTTCTCAGAAGCATCCAACGGTCGCTCCTTCATAGAGCATCAAAATCTGATGTCTCTGCCGAGCACCACAGCGCTGAAATTCCAAGCCTTCAGATTAGATGGTAGTTGAATCCAACGGTCGCTCCCTTGCTGTGCATCGAAGTTTGATATCTCCGCCTTACACTACAGTACCTAACTCCATCAAGTACCGTTCATTTTGTTGTATCATATAATCCAACGGTCGCTCATCGCTTGCCTCCGCATCACCGTCCGATCTACCTACCATCTTCGCATCTCGCAGCTCAGAGTCACAGAACATCAAGACTCGATGCATTCGCCTCACACTTTAGCACCCGAACCCTACCACCTAACCAAACACGTCCCCTACCCCAAACACAGTCGAGCACCATCACCTCCACCCACTCCTCTGCAGAGCCACCTCCTGCAACTGCCGCACCACCATCATCACCACCAACTCCACTGCCACCACCACACCTCCACCATCATCACCCTATCACTCAAAGTAACCAATACCATCTGCTCCCATCTCCCTAGTCCATCTAATTTCTCAACTTTTGCACGTTCTCTTTCAGAAACCCTAGGCGTGCAAAATTGATAAACTGGGTTGAGCTAGAGTGAAATTGAAGGCATGGAGAGGTAGAGAAGGACAAGTAGAGTAATGGGTTGCGTTCAATTTGATGTTGCTACATCAAATTAGGTAAGAATTCACCAACCCTAGCTCTGTCAGTTTGGGAATTTTTTTTGTAGAACCCTAATGTGTTGTGGGTATATATAAGACTGTGGGTATGTTGTAATAGTCATGCTTGGAATAGCCAACATCCAGGACTTTCATGTCCTGTTAAATTCAATTTCAGCTAATTTCTGTTAAATGTTCATGTTTCAGTTAAATGTGCTTGTGTTTGCTTTGTTCTGTTAATTGCTTGTCTTCTGTTATGTTAATTGTCAATGCCTGTTAAATGTATCATGTAATGTGTTAGATGTTTGTTTGTGTTCATTGTTAGTTCAGATCATGTTAATTGTTCTTGTAGTGCTTAAATGTCATAGGATTGATAATATCTACTTGAATGAATGCATCTGTGATCAGTTGTGCTGTAAGAAGACAACTGATTCTAGGGGTGAAAGAATGATGGTAGCTAAGGATTCAGTCCATTTGAGGGACTGTGTTTAACTGACTTAGGGTGATAGATAGCTTCTTGAACAACAAGCCTGTGATCAGCTGTGCTGTAAGAAGACAGCTGATGCTAGGGGCAAGTGAGTAAAGATTACCCAAGAAAATCATCCATTATGATCCTCCCTGTAATGAAGCAAGAACAATGACTTGAGTAGGTACTGCCTTAGTTTAGCTCCATGTTTAACCATCTTCCCCTGCCTTAGGCTAACTGCCTTTGTGTCATTTTGTTTTGCCTTTGTGTTTTGTTCACTGTTTAATTTTCATTTGCTTCTGTTCACTGTTTGGCTGCTATTTGCTTTGTTGTCACTTGCCTTGCAGTTGTCTGCAGCTGCTGCTGCAACTCTGTTGCTGCTGCTGTTGTGCACTGCCTTTTTCTGCTACACTGCTGCCTCTGCAGTGCTGCTGCTTTTCTTCCCTTGCAGCAGCTGCTGCTGCCTTCCTGCAGTTCCAGCTGCATCACTATCTGCCCTGAAGCTGCTGCTGCTGCTGATGCTGTCAAGCAAGCTACTACCTGTGCAGCTCTTTCTCCTGCTGCTGCATTGCTTCCTTGCTGCTGTGCAGCACTTGTGCAGTCTTGCTACAGCTGCTGCTGCTGTTGCTACTCTCTGGTGCTGCTGCCACTACCAAGCTGCAGCTCCACTCTGCCCTGCCACTTCTTCTCCTGCCAAGTCCAGCTCCTGCAGCCAACTGAGTCCAAGGTCCCTAGCCCAATTCACAGTTGAACTGTTGAGCCTAAAGCTCAAATCAGTTCACTGAAACAAAGCCCAGCTTTCAAAGCTCAAGTCCAATTCCTCCCCAAAGGCCTAGCTAAAGACCCAATCCAACTGAGCCCAATTCAAATCAGTGAAACCCAAAGGCCCAGATTCTTGACTAAACCAAAAGCCCAAGGTCTAGTTCACTGAGGCCCATTTCACTAAGGCTCAAAGCCCAGTTTAGGTTAAGGTTAAGACCCAATCCAATTCAGGCTTAATCAAAAGCCTAAGTTTAGGGCCTAAGCCCATTTGCACTCCAAAAGACCAAACTGAGCCCAAGCTCAGTTCCTTTTATTGAGAACAAACCCAATAGTACATTAAGCCCAACACTTCCAAAGGGCTTCTAAGCCCAAAGCAAACTAGGAACCCAATTAGCTAAAACACTTCCGAAACACACCCGATCTCTGTGGATCGACCCGTACTTGCACGAGCTACAACCGACGACCGTGCACTTGCGGTATTACTGTAGGCCCGTTTCATCGCATCATTTTAACACACCTTTCCGGACACAACAATAATGGCCATTAGCCTAGGGCAGCAAAATACAAGAAGGTTGACTGGCTCTAGTTGGGTACATATAATCCTTGAGAGTACGTGGTTCTCCCATTGTTTCTGGTTGATCTGGACTGTCTCCCTCAGAACTTAGAATTTCGATAGGTTCGTCTGGGTTAATTCTAACAAGTCTGTTTGTCTGGTCTCTGTAGGTCACAATCATGTCCTAGTAGGTACCTTAACTAACATGTTGGTCAGACAGAGCAATCGGAAACAATTTGTCCCACTAGGGTTATGAAGATTTGGTTTTGAATGGGTTTTGGTTTTAAGAAGGGATTTTGTTTTTGGTTTAAAAATTTTGGGCTTTTGGAAAAAAATTTTGAACTAAACCTAGCATAAATTATCACAACTCATAAAAGAAAATAAAAACAATAATAATAATTAAAACAAGCCCATAAAAGAAAAAAGAAAAATAAAAGAAAAATAAAGAAAAATAAAAAAAATTATTACAATCCCAAATATAAAAAAAGAAAGAAAAAGAAAATAAAAATTATTACAATCCCAAATAAATAATTAAATTAATTATTACAAGCCCAAATTTGAATTTAAAATGAGGCCCAAGTGGGTTAACTCATGGGTTAGGCTTACTTGTTTTTGGAGGGAAGCCCAAAAATAGGCTTTTAGTCCCCTTTTAGTTGCACAGCCCAGTTGGGCTTTAGGATCGTCCTAGCAGCTCACGTCCAAGCCCAGCAGAAACAGGTGGAGCAGAGCCCAGCAGTAGCAGCAACGGAGCCCAGCTGAAGAAGCGAAGCCCAAGAGCAGAAGTTGCAAGCCCAGCAGAAGTTGAGGTTACTGAGCCCAGCTCAGTTGGTTCAAGCCCAGTTCAGGGGGTGCACAAGCCCAGCAGCAGCTTCAGTTGGCTGCCCAGTTGGCTTGGCAGCAGGCTTGGCAGCAGCTTGGCAGAAGCTTGGCAGAAGCAACAGCAACAGCAGCAACAGCAGCTCCACAGCAGCAGCTTCACAGCAGCTTCAGCAACACTTGCACTTGCAGCAGTGCAAGGTAGTGCACACCAACAGCAGAAAACAAGCAGCAGAAATGCACACTTGCACACCAGCAGCACTTTGAAAACTTCAAAAAGATGGCAGCCAGCTCCCCGGCAGCGGCGCCAAAAACTTGGTATGATGATCAAATGCACACAATACACTTGCAAGTATACAAGGTCAAGATTTGTAATAAAAGGGTGAGTAGGGGTTTGTCCACAGGGAGAGGAGCATATAAGAAGTTTTCCTAGGCTAACAATGGTGACAATGCACTATGGCAGAGAGCAAAGCAGGGCAAATCAGCAAAGAACCAAGCTAAGTAATGAAAAACAGACTAGAACCACAGCAGGGAAAGATAAGCAAAGAACCAAGGCTTGGAAGCCAAGGGCAAGGGCAGGATTGTGCACTGACTTCAGTGCACAGAAGCTACAAAGTGCAAGAAATTAAAAGGCAAGAAAAAATAACTGAGTTGCAAACACAGAGGACTGAAAATGAAAGTTACAGAGAGGGAATTGGTGGGTAAGCCAAGGCTTATGATCCACCTTGTGTCCTAATAAAATGACATGTTCTAAGTTATGTTTGTTCCTAAGCATTCATCTAGAAATGGAAGAACACCAACTTACTCACTAGTCTACCCCTAGCATTGGCTGTCTTTTGACAGTACAGCCAATCACAGGCTCTATGAGCATTGGCATCTCTCATTTGCACAATCAAAACATACAAGGAAGTAACTATCCTAGCTCATTTACACTTGACAGTGCACAAGGCTTCACTGAGCCTTGGCCTGAGGCTGATTAGCTCATGCTAACCATGTAGCAACATACATACATTAACACAGATGATTCATACACAACTAGCAACATATCAGATAACTCAAAACATAAGCAATTTGCAACTGTCAACTGAAAAGCACTGAAATTTGAAATTCATAAAAATTTGTAGCAAATTCTCTCCTGGCTAGTCCAGAGAGGTATACAGTGTCTTTTACACACTTCACACAACACCCATTTATACCCAATACACATTTTTTTGGTTTTCCCCAATTTTTCCCCAAAATCAGTAGAACTAGGGTTTGGTGAAATTGATTTACCTACTGTTGATGAGATACTCGCTCCATCTCGTCGACCCATTCTTCTCCTGCTTCTTCTCGTTCCTCCCATGCTCCAATTGATGCTTTAATCATCACTTATATCCCCAATTTCTCACCTAGGGTTTCAGTGAGCAGAGAGATGAGAAATTGAGGTTATTAGTGATGCTAAAGAGATGGTACGTGATGGTGATGATGGGCTTAGGTAGAGTAGAGTTGGGGAGAAATTAGTGGAGTGATTTGGGGTGAGGTGGTGGTGATGGAGACGGACATGGTGGTGGTACGGGGCATGGTGGTTCTGCAGAGGGGGGTGATGGAGGAGATGGTTCGATGGAGAAAGGGAAGGGTGCGTTTGTTTGAAGTGTAGGTGCTCGGTCGCTAGGGTGTGAGGCGAGTGTATCGAGTTTGATGATCTGCGACGCTGAGCCGTGGGATAGGGAGATGAAAGATCAATCGGACGGTGAGATGAAGTGAAGCTTGTAGCGACCGCTGGATTTTTTTATACAACGAAGTTAACGGCTCTAGATGGGGTTAGGTGTTGTAGTGTAAGGCGGAGATATCAAACGTTGATGAACAGCAAGGGAGCGACCGTTGGATTCAACTACCATCTAATCTGAAGGCTTGGAATTTCAGCGCTGTGGTGCTTGGCAGAGACTTCAGATTTTGATGCTCTATGAAGGAGCGACCATCGGATGCTTCTGGGAACTGATCTGACGGCTGAGAACGGAGGCGTTTTTGTGTGTAGAAAATGAGGTTGTGCGCACCATTCTTCGCGGCTTCCTTGCGTGATTTCTCCCGGCTTTTCACCACTTTTCTGCTCTTTTCGCTCCGCGACTCATCCGAACTTTATTTATTACCTAAAAATGCAAAATTAATTAATAAAAATATTTATTCTTGAAAACAATGAAAATACAGAATATGGGAAAAAATGTAGAATTAATGCATAAAAGATGAGTTAAATTGCCAACAAAAAGGGATAAATATATACAATATTTGGCACTCATCAAATACCCCCAAACCTGAATTTTACTTGTCCTCAAGTAAAACAAAACTAAGGAAATCCTAACTATACCACTGTCGCTGGTCTCTCGAATGCATTTAGCGTATGCACTAAGCCTTTTAAACCACTAAGTGTCTCTAGTGGACGAGTTGAAGTCTCGTGAAGGTTTGCTTAGAACGTACCTACAAAGTTCTAGGTCAAAATAGAAGCTCATATTCCATCAAACGTGACATGTGCAAAACAGTTAAGCTCACAGCAAAATGGAGATGTCAGTCTAGCTATCGAAGGCACAATCCTAGCACTGATAACAAATAAAGACATGTGATAAGAGTGTAAAGTGTATCTACACATGTGTAAAGAAAGATCTGAAGTCATGACTACTAATCACCAAGAGATAGTTTCTCAGGCTAAGAACTGAGGTCGAAATCTAGCTAGTTGTCCGGACTTTACGAGAATTGTGAATGAGTTGGAGGTATTTCACAATTGCTCGCGTTGTACATCAATGGCATACACCCTTCCTTGCTTATTACAAAGAAAACAACAAAAATAACTCTTTACATGACTCTTATTTACATTGACTACTCTCTTTTATTTTTGGAACAAGAGAGGATGGAATTGAACAAATACTTGATATTTTTGGTATTTTTCTGATATTTTTTTTTCTGAATATATACATCGATTTTTTTTTTTTTTTTTTCACTAATACATTTTTGATATATGTACAAAAGGAAACAAAAATTACATGACACTTTGCAAGAGGTAGCCCTTTTTGATGCACCCAGTTAAATTCGATGGTTGTCTTTCTTAATGTAACCTCCACCTTCTATCCCAACCAACCAAAGAAAAAGCTAGTCCAGTTTCGTTCAGTATTCTAAAGTGATTGGCAATCGTAACTTCCTATCCAACACCTTGAAGATCGAGGCCATACATGTATTGGTAGATCGTGCGCGTGCAAATTTCTTATCACTATGTGAATTGTGCTAGAATCAGGGTGCCTAAATATCTAGACTAAGACTCCTAATAAAAATACATATTTGCACAAGAGTCAGCATTTCAAGGTAAATGATCTCCATTTTTATGATTTTTTTCAATTTTTCAATTTTTTTGAATTTTGATTTTTTAATTTTTTTTTGGAATTTTTCAATTTTTTCAAAAAAAAGAAGGAGTTCGTTTTCAATTATGGCAAATTATCATGGTATCTACTCTATACCCCCAAACCTAAACTAAACATTGTCCTCAATGTTTCAAAATATGGAAAGAATTATAAAACAATATATGAAGAGGAACATGCTGAGTAGAGTAAAAGGAGAGAGAATACCCGATTGTACGGTGGTAGCTCGATTAAAACTCCGTTATTTCAAGGCAAAAATCCATCATATTAGCAGTCACAATGGATGAGCA